>NC_079913.1:14451529-14516036 GCF_024868665.1 Triplophysa rosa
AAAACTGGATATTTGCAATCTAAGAATTCAGAGCAAAAAATATGTTGTTTGAAAATGCATGCCTATAAAACTCTGCCTTAAAAAAAATCAATTGTGTTAAATTTCAAATGTTCAATATTCAAGTAAAAAAAATTCAAATTCGAAATCAAAATCTAATTCAAAACTATTTTAACTACCATATAATATTCAGTTTTGTTAAAAAACACTTGTCAATAATTCAGATTTACGAAATTCAAATTCAGATTGTTTTGTCATATCTCTGGCTCCATAGAATAACGAACCTGCAAATGTCGCAACTGGCCAATCAGAATCAAGCATTCCAAAAAACCATGTAATAAGAAGGTCTTAACAAACATTGGATGTGTAAAATGTTTTAATTCATGCTTACTTTTATGCAGTCAGAAGGACTTTCTTATGATCGTACTGTACAAACCCCAAAAACCTTGGAAGTCTTCACATTAAGCGGGTTTCCATCACTCTGGTTTTATTCGCATTTTGAAGTTTCGCATCAGAAACGAGTGACGGAAACGCCAAATATCGAATTAAAAACCCTTAATTCGCAAAAAGTTTTTACGCTCGGTTGAGGTGGTTTTTCATTTTTTGCGAAAAAGGGTTAATGCGAATAATGGGAGATGGAAACGCATTTGCCGAATAAATTCCTCCAAAAAGTCACGTAATTGCACTATGAGACGGCCGGTGTAACCTGACTAACCAGAGTACTGATCTTGTTACACAGCATCAGAAATATTGTTATGGTCATTCTTAAATGCCTGAGCAAAGTCTTCAAGTATTTCTGTAATTGCCTCTTGTACTGATGAGTGTCAGTAGAGGGCACTATTGCTCCGGAAATGGGGTGGTTACCCTGATAGCACACATACATCTGGCTTACGTCTATTTGACATCTGCATTTACATCTGAAAGACATCTACAATACATTGTTTGCTCATCTGCAATACGTCTCGGAGATGTCTGCTGTCAGACATCATATAGACATCTAGAAGATGTCTGTAAGATGTTTATGATTTAGAATGGATGTAAAGCAGCTCTTTCTAAGATGTTTAGATGTTTTTACGCAGCAGATCTCCAGATCTTTAGCAGATGTATTACAGACGTTCAGACGTCTCCGAGACGTATTGCAGATGAGCAAACTACGTATTGCAGATGTCTTGCAGATGTAAATGCAGACGTCAAATAGACGTAAGCCAGATGGATTGTGCTATCTGGGTATGGTCGAATAAAGAAGCACGCACGCGGCGTGTATACGGATGGCATTAGCGTCTGTTGTCTTTAATAAGGACAAATGATACATGGTACCAGGAGAAATTAGCTACAACCTTACAAAATGAGTGTTAACAGCCTCCGACAGCCAGGCGAGCTGAATTTAAGCGGAAATGTCCATGCTAATTGGAAATCCTTAAAGCAAAGCTTTGAGCTATACCTGCTAGCGACGGACCTGGTGGACGGTGATGACCGCCAGAAGATTGCACTGCTTCTTACCGTGGCGGGCCGATCTGCAATAGATGTCTTCAACACATTTCGGTTTTCTGAGGAAGAAAAAGATAAGTACGATGTTGTTATGGCAAGGTTTGAGGACTACTGTACACCAAGGAAGAATGAAACGTACGAGCGCTATGTTTTTCGTAATCGGATGCAGAAAGAAGGAGAGACGATTGAACATGTGACTGAGTTACGTCTGAAAAGTCAGTCATGCAACTTTGAGAGCTTATCGGATTCGATCATCAGGGATCAAATAGTCATTGGCATTCGAGATAAAAGAATAAGACGACAGTCACTCGGAGAGCCTGATCTGAATTTGGAGAAAGCGATACGCATCTGCCAGGCGTCGGACAGAGCGAACGTGCAGCTTAAATCTTTTGATGCAGAAAGTGAGCCTGCAGCAACAATGGATACAGTGCATGAACGAGTAAAGAGGACTGTCAAAGAAAAACATGGCAAACCAATTTCAATAAGCTATTAGGGCTGTGACGGTGGCAGTTTTTTTACCACCGCGGTGGTAATAGATGCGGTGGTTGAGAAATATATATTATTTATATAAATAATATTTATATTATTATATTTGCGTGTAGCAACCACATGACGAGTGGAAGAGAATAGACCTTATTTAAATACTTGAAATTGTTAAATAATTGAAATATGATATCTGAAATAAATGAGGATGAAACATCCGTCAATGTTTAACGCGCAAATCCATCAGTGAAACGGCACACTACAGCATATAAAACATTTAAATAAACATCAGTAAATAATGAAAACTTAAATGATATAAGAAAGCTAAATACTAGATAAAAAAGCTCTTGTTGCAGTAACTTCAGTCAGTGGCGTATTAACCCTTAGTTACAGTCCTTAACAATTCCATTTGAAACAAACTGTTTAAACCTACATTGGCTTTCCTATTCAGATTGCCATAAAAACGTTACTTTTCTGACTCGTTGATATGAAATTTACTTGTTGACATTGTCCAGATTAAAATGTGTACAGCTGCACTAAATGCGCGTTCAGAAGATGTGCACAGGAGCGCAAATGAATAGATGTCTCTCCGCAACCGCGGCAAAACCTGCGCGCACTCCGACACTAAGCAAGCGGGGCTATAGCCAGTTTTGATTTTACGTATCTGTTCATTTCACAACAAGAACCATTGCAAAACCCGCAGAATAACCTGGGTTTTGCCGTGCAGGTCTGCGCTCGAACGCACCAACGGAAACGTATGCCAATAATTTCTGTTAATTTAAAATCTTTTAAATAAAACCACCCACAACTGAAAGGCTACAACTAGCAATAGTTATCGCAACTCTCATATTTATTACACCTATATTTGTGTATACGTGCACTACCGCTGGTGGCAGTTCACCACCGTCATGGCACTTTACCATCGCGGTGGTGCGGTTGTTACGGCAACCGTCACAGCCCTATAAAAGCTATCAGTTATTTATCAGCATGAGAAATACGTGTGAGCGTGTGAACAGACTTAAATGCGTGTGTCTCACGGTGAATGCATGAGACTTGAGAGCCCTGTAACATGTACAGAGTTTAACGGGCTGTGCGTCAGTAATAACGGTCCGTGGGGAAACGCAGTGCTCCGTGTGTACTGTACTTAAATGGATTAAACGAGGCTTCGAGGCAACAAAAATTGCCTCGATGATTTTTTGTATTCGAATAACTCGAGGAATCGTTTCAGCCCTAAAGTATACACAACTGAACTCATTTGCCTTCTCCCAAAATGTTGTGGATGTCTCCCTAATTAACACACCAAGGCTGAGTTGATTCAGGTGTGTCATATTATAAGCAGCCAACAATAGTCTCTCCCAAACGTGGGAGGGATGGGGCGGTTGGTCAAAGAAATATATTTTTGTATCATTTAAAGTGAGATATTTGTCATTCAAATGTAGTGAAGTACAGTAAAGTATGCAGAAAAAATAATACGTAAGTATAGTACAAAAAGTGTAACTTCCTTACTTCCCACCTCTGATATAAATAAACCCCCAAATCAGGGTATTTCACCTATTATGTACTTTGCAAAGTGCAAACGCCACAAATTGGGTTTTACAAATATAATCTTTAATTTAGTAATTTAAAACTCCCCTTTAAACATTAAAACTGCGCGGCTTTAAAAGATGCATACAAAACACGTTTGACTTTAAAACTGCGCACCTCGCGCTGCACGGAGAGACGAGTTTGACTTTAAAACTGCGCAACTTGTATGGAGACAGATCAGTCTCAATAATAATACATTTACAAAACACAATTCATAAATTCACAGCACAATTCACATTCACAAAATCAGATTCGTAAATTCAAAACACAATTCATAAATTCACAAACATTTTCCCCAAATGCTCACACAAATATATCTCGCAGAAATAAATTCAGAATGTTTTCACAAATATGTATAATCATGTTCTTGAATTACTTTCCAGTAAACATTTGTGAATGTTGTTACATGTATTTATGGATTGGTGAATCTGTTCAAGGAAAGGCTCATCTACTACCTGGATATATTAACAAATGAAATGTTTGTTGCCTTATTTATTTTGCAATTACTGCCAAATGTATTTATTGTTGCTTGCATCCACTGATATTTACTTGTTTTGCATGTTTATGTGGATGTCTTATATGTAAGCATTAGTATATAATTACGACTATGTTATGTATTCTATGTTACGTTCTCTCTTAAACTAAATCCATTCCTTTCACTGAAAGCTGTTTATTCAAAATGTCACTACTCACTATTGCTTTTCTGAAGAAATAAAGTCTGTAAACACTGCACCACTGGTTTGTGCGTGTGCTATGTGGGGGTCTGAGTGAAAGATGCATGCTTTGCAGAATCAGATCCAGAAACAACCTCGCAAAACAACATTAGACAATGTGTTGTTATAAAGATTTTCTGTTCGTTTTAAAACTATGGCGAAACAAAGTAGACGTGACAGGTCGTCATAGTCTAAACGGCCGGAACGTTCATATTATAACTTTAACTATATTTGCGTCCACACCAGCGGACAACAACGACAACATTGTGTTTATTTTAGGCCTGCGTGCTGCAGTGTTCCCAGTCAGTAAAATGAATGAAGATGACCTGCTGCTGCTGCTTTCGTTTTCGTTCCCGAACGTCTTTTCTCCAAAATATGACAGCAACAGCTGGATGATCGCTCTGACACTTCTCTTCCAGGGAGGCAAAAATGCAAAATATGTGTTTGGTTCGTCATGTCAAATTATGTGTTCGTCGCGTGAACTACGTGCAATCACGTATCATGTCAAAATACGTGCCTGCTTTAGATGCGTCCAGAGGGTTTATTATAAAAGAGGTGCTCGCGTTTGCTAGATACTCGCATAGTCTCATGTGTAATTATAGTTAAGTGTTAAGAGAGTGTCTTACGAGTATGCTGTGAATGCGAGCGTCTCGTGAGACGCGACTAAAACATATTTTTGACATTACGAGCCACACAAATGACGGGCTACATACATGGTTTGATGAGCTTTGCATTCGTGCCTCCCCAGAAGAGAAGTCACGGACCGTCACTGAAAGCATATATTTTGCCAGCTTTCTCAGATTTATGTATCAGTGCATTTAATGTGTTAATATTTAGAATTGGCTGCAAATACTGTAGCTTCAGGGGTTTGCTCAAACAGACTGTCAAAGTGTGGCGACTTTAAAGGCTCTGGTAACTGCAACAGTCTTCTTACAAACACCAGTTCAAACATGTTTACCTTCAATTCAACACCGCCAGCTCAGTAACAAAAACAAGCTTTATGAATATTTTATGAGATATAGAGTGGCATCAGGTATAAAAAGTAAACTTTACTTGCTTGTTGAGTGTGCTCTTCTCTTCCCCTCTCTGCTTTTGAACCGATGCAGGCACACTGCACAATACTGTGCAGCGTCAAGCTTCTCGAGTCACTTCAGTAAGGAGCGTTTTGGTTGGTGGATCAAAAGCTCAACGCGATTGGCTGAACAGGCCATCCTTAAAAAAAAGTTACGCTTGAATCTCACCTTGGCAGGACAGTCTCAAAAATACCACACACAAATTCAAAGCAACCCACACACGTGTGACGATTTGCAAATGCAGATTCACCAATCCATAAATACATGTAACAACATTCACAAATGTTTACTGGAAAGTGATTCAAGAACATGATTTATACATATTTGTGAAAACATTCTGAATTTATTNCCTTAAAAAAAAGTTACGCTTGAATCTCACCGTGGCAGGACAGTCTCAAAAATACCACACACAAATTCAAAGCAATCCACACACGTGTGACGATTTGCAAATGCAGATTAACCAATCCATAAATACATGTAACAACATTCACAAATGTTTACTGGAAAGTGATTCAAGAACATGATTTATACATATTTGTGAAAACATTCTGAATTTATTTCTGCGAGATATATTTGTGTGAGCATTTGGGGAAAATGTTTGTGAATTTATGAATTGTGTTTTGAATTTACGAATCTGATTTTGTGAATATGAATTGTGCTGTGAATTTATGAATTGTCTTTTGTAAATGTATTATTATTGAGACTGATCTGTCTCCATAGTGATACCAGTGAGGACGAGCAGTTCTCACTGTGAAAACAGTAATGGAGGAAATAAGCACCAAGACGAGTGGACTGCACAATTAGATGTCAGCGGAGTGACTATACCCTTCAAACTGGACACTGGTGCACAGGTGAACCTGTTGCCGATTAAAGATTGCCACAGACTGAAGGACAAGCCTAAAGTGCATAACAGAAAAATAAGCATACGAATTTATAATGATGAGCCAATTCCCACGAAAGGAGTATGTTGGATTACACTGACAGCAAAAACAGGTCAGACGGTAAATGTAATGTTTGTACTGGTAGAGGGTAACAGACAGCCAGAGGTGGGTAGAGTAGCCAAAATCTTTACTCAAGTAAAAGTACAAGTAACTAGAGAAATTGTTACTCAAGTAAAAGTAAAAGTCACTATTTTAAAAACTACTTGAGTAAAAGTAAAAACGTATGCAATGAAAAAACTACTTGAGTATCTAGTTACTTAGTATCTGATTATATAGGCCTACTACATAAAATTAATATTAACGCCAATATTTTAATATTACGTTTTAATCAATATTTGTATTATTATAAGCAGATATCTTTGCAATATACACACAGAGACTAAAGAATAGACAAACACCGAAGAGTCAAGCATTTCTGTCAATTTCATCTAGTCCTGATGTCAATGTAGTTTACACAACTTATTTAGAATAATAGACCATGTCAAACTAAAGTGAACCTGCAGAGTTTTGCATTTAAAATGCATTTAACTAAACTCAGAGCATTTCCTAAGATGATCTAGAACATCTGCAGTGCTCTCTTAAATGAAATACACATTTTTGAACAAAGCTCGTGTTTTCTCGTGTTGTGTCACGTGTGTGTTGTGAAACGCTCTTACTTGTAAACAAACAGTAAACAGTGAACCACACGCCCATCAACAAGTTTTCTTCCTTCTGTTCTTCAAATGTATATTTCTGCAAGCCCACGTATCTGTGTCTGACAGGTAACACGCATGTTGCTGTGTCTGATGAACAGGTCGAACACGAATATCGAAAGTTTAATGTCAAACCAACTTTATGCCAGTGAAACGCGACAATGAACGCATGCTTTATATGCGCCACGCGCTCGTATGTAAACACATTAAGACAATTTATAATATAATCTAAAATAAAACAGTATACAACGTTCGTTAATGTTCCTGTAGGAGCTTGTTCTGTTGACAGACAGAGGCTTCAATTTCGTGAGTAGGATACAGTTTGCAAAACTGTGCGAACGGATTGCGAAAGCGTGGGCACAGATTATGAATTCGTGGGTACAGATTTCAAAAAATGAGGGGACGGTTTACAAAACCGAGAGCACGGATTGGAAACTCGTGGGTACAGTTTATTAATCCGAGAGCACGGTTTTGTAAACTGTGGGTACAGTTTATTAATCCGAGAGCACGGATTTTTAAACTGAGGGAACGAATTACAAAACTGTGGCCACGGATTTGTGGTACTTGTTTTCTTTTCTCCGAGGGGTGACCAGACGGGCTCCGTAGTATTGCAAGACGTGATTGGAAAAATAAACTCACCTGAGGAGGAGATGCTACCGCACCCTTATCAGCATTTCAGAGACGAGCTTTCTGTCATCGAAGGGGTTCTTCTAAAGGGAAGACGGATAGTCGTACCTAGGAAAATGAAACAAAACATGCTGGAGATCATACATGAAGGCCACATGGGCATAGAAAAATGTAAACGCCTGCCAGAGATGTGATGTATTGGCCTTGTATGAATAAAGACATAGAGACACGAGTACAGCACTGTGAGATCTGTCAACAGCACAGATATAAAAAACAAAAAGAACCGCTGATAAAACATTTTACACCTTGTGAACCATGGAGGAAAGTCGGAACTGACTTGTTCCACTTAACTGGAAAGGATTATCTAGTAGTCATGGATTACTACTCAAACTACCCAGAGGTTGCATTATTGTCTGATACCTCCGCAAAGAATGTGATTGCACAAATGAAAACAATCTTTGCAAGACATGGAATTCCGGTCACAATGGTCAGTGACAATGGACCTCAATTCAGTGGATGGGCATTCAAAGACTTTGAAAATGGATTCGAGCATGTCACATCAAGTCCACACTACCCACAGTCAAATGGACTGGCCGGAAAGGCGGTACAGATCGTGAAACGTCTGCTGAAGAAAGCTGTTGAAGCTGGGGAGGATCCTCATCTTGCTATGCTGAATTACAGGTCAGCATCCTTGGAGTGTGGGAAGTCCCCAGCAGAATTACTGATGGGTAGGAAGCTAAGAACAAAGCTACCGTCATCTGAACATTTGCTACGAAACAGTGACCAATTTGTGCCAAAGAAATCCAGTTCTAATGTCACTTATAACAAACATGCAAAACCTTTGTGCAAGCTGGAACGTAAGGACTTGGTAAGAGTAAGATGTGATGGAAAATGGGGACCAAAAGCGAAGGTTCTGAAAGAGATCATGCCAAGATCTTACATAGTACTCACCGAGTATGGAAACACTCTTCGCAGAAACAGGAGGGATCTGTTGAAAGTTCCAAAGACTGAATTCATTGTGGATATAGAGAGCAGAAATACAGTGGCTCTTATAGAACCTTGCACTGAGACTAGAGAGGAAAACAGGAGTACCCAAAGGACAGTAACAAAGTTCCAGGGTACAGACAGAGTTGTGAGGCCAATGCGAGTAATTGTTAAGCCCAAAAGGCTTATTGAGGAGTGTTGAAGTATTGAATGTGCATATATGTTACTTAAAAGGCAGAAACAATGAAAAAGAGTTATGTTGTACATTGTGAATAGTTAAGGTTGTAGTACTTTTGAATGTCAATGTTAATAATAACAAAAGTTAAGTTTATTGTTACTATAAGGAAATACATTAAAAAAAGGAAGATGTACTGATGAGTGTCAGTAGAGGGCACTATTGCTCCGGAAATGGGGTGGTTATGGTCGAATAAAGAAGCACGCACGCGGCGTGTATACGGATGGCATTAGCGTCTGTTGTCTTTAATAAGGACAAATGATACACCTCTTAGAACTGTCACAACTGTGTTTCCCAAACAGCAGGCCTCCACAAAAGCATTGCATTTATTGTGTTTCGTAATCGTCTGCTTGTGCAAGTATTATTCTATGAAAATCATTATATTCAGTGGCTTCTCTTACTTTTCTTACTGATATTTAGTGGTAGTTTATTAGGAAGTGACGGTTGACTATTTGGATGGAAATGCTTATTCGAAAATGTTTTATGCGATATTCCAATTTTGCGCATAAGCTAAATTCGCAACTTTGGATGGAAACCCGGCTATTGTAGCAACCTGTTAGCAAACATAATGAAATCTTCCACTGTATCTATACACATCCTGACTCCTGGGAATTGTGTAAATTTAAAACTTGCCAGTTTGAGGAAACTTGCTAGTTTTTATGCAATATGCAATATTTTATGAGACATTAGCTTTTAGAATTTGAGTGGTCAAAGGTCCATCTCATTTAAAATCTAAATGTTCAGTTATATAAGAACGACTGAGAGAAAGAGAGAGATATTAAAAAAAGTTGTATGTATTGCCATTGCTGTTGCTGTTAAATCTTGGATGTACACTTTACACTTTACTTCTCTGCCATGGTATTTGAATTACTATCTCTCATGAACCAGATATGTGGTCATGTGTAAAGGTTCCTTCAGGGTGTCTAGATTTCTCTTTCCCTCCTGGTCCATGGACTTGCTTATGCCCAGAGGTCTCTTTACCTCTGACTGATGAAATGAGAATGTGGTGCTCACAGCTTCTGACACTACACTGTGCTGGTACATTAGTTATTTGAAGTAATCGTTCAAGGCTATTTATAAATTTACAGGAATCTAAGTCCATGAAGAGTTAAACTCCTGACTCCTTGATGGAGTCATTGTCCCTTGTATTTGCATAGAAGTTTAGTTGGGATTTACGGTGTATAAAATGGTGTCTTCATGCTTCTTTGTTGTAGATTAAGACAGGAGTCAGGAAGCAAAAAAGCAAAAAAAGTATTTTTGTTGGGTTAGTATTTATAGTAGCAGACTCTGTCTGTCTGTCACATTGGCCAATGCTGCAAATTAGCCAAAAAACATTCAGCTAATGTGTATATGATACATCTGTTTTCAAACACAGACATGGCTTTTAGTACACACTGCTAATGTGTAATATATATTAATAAGGAATAAAAGAAATCAAATAGATGTGATGTTTTTTTTATTTGGACAATTTCGTGTTTCTATTATAGGCTGTCTTAATATCAGATTTTTTATTACATGGTTATTGTGGACATAAAGCATGATAACAGTATTATTGTAATATCTATTGATATCTGTGTTTTTTTAAAGAAACACAAAATGCTATAAGTCAAATTAATTTTGATTTTCACACATTGTTTATTTTCTGTTTGTTTATTTGCTCAGTTATTTACACTAAAAATACAAGTGTAGGGAGGTAGAGAGAGAGTTTGTTACCATTGTGACTCTTTAGGGAAAATCTTAATAATAATTTACAATATGTAAATGTTGGAATAATTTACAATATTACGCTATGTAAAGAATGGACACGATAATCTTTTTTTAAAATCATGCTTATTGTAAGTACCGGTATATTGTTGTTATAGTATTTTCACCTCACGTTTGGTCTTAATTTTTCCCATGTAGACATGTATAGAAATTTTCATTTTCTAGAAGAAATATACATTTTTCTTCATTTTCAAGCTTCACATTTTTTTGTCAACAGTTAAAACCGACTGGTTTTAAAAACTAACTTCAAAAACTGAAAATGGCACATACCCGAACAAAGGTCATGGTGTAATGCATTTCTGCAATATTAAAAATGGCCACAATATGGCACTCTTGTAGCATGAAATTTGTATCTGCCGATAGACCGCTGGGCTGCTGCCTTTCTGCTTTCACCAACCGTGATTGCTCAATGACACCTATAGTGAGGAAGTGAGCTTTTAATGCCAAGCCAAAGAAACATTGCTTATCGCTCCGCTGCCATACTTGGAGATCATCATTGTTCACAGGTACATCATTGGCCCGACATGGTCTTCCTGTCTACAGCAGGTCTTTGCGGCGTCACCATAATCTCCACCATATAATTACATGGCACATACTCCCATTGGATGGCTATGTGCTGCCACAGCTACAGATACAGAGGACCAGGGGATCGGTCAAAGACCTTGTTTTCATGCAAGGAATTCCCACAGATACCACAGGCATTCACAGCAATTTAATGGCAGTTGTATTTCATTGAGCAAGTGAACCTGCGGCTCTTGTCTTTAGATGAGAGAGGGTTTTGGCCGAGCACTGTGTGGTCTCGGTCTCTCACCCTGTGAAACTCATTTGTAATGCTGGTGAAAGCATTTAAGTCTGCGCTAAGGTTGGAAACAGGGCCGCATCTCAGAGGGATGAATCACTTCGGATGTGTTGGGTCCTCTACTCCCACCACGGTTATTCTTTATGTGATGCTGAAGACCCCCTGCCTGATGAATGTGTGCTTCCTGCGGTGACAGGAAGCTGGAAAAGCACTTTAAGCCTCAGTATTTACACACTATTCTAGCAGGCCATCCTGGGAACAGCAGGTCCTATGAGATAGTACGTCAACTTTTCTCTCTGAACTCAGAGTTCTGAGTAACAAGCTGTGCTAGAACTGCAGTTATTTTGATGTAAATTGGTGGTCTTCAAATTACCAAGACAGGAACAATTTGGTTGAATTCTTTAAATGTTTGACCGTGCTAATGTCTTCCTGAAAAGCATTTTAATTGTTTTAATGTGGCCTTTATGGACTCTCTTTTCTCTAAATGTTTTATAGTGTGACCTTTGTAGAACTTTAAGCTGCATTTTATGTTTGGAGCATGGCATGCTATTCAAAATGTTCCTGAAGCTCAGTTGCTAGAGCATTTCGTTGATAGCACAAAGGTCGGGTTTAATTCTCAGGAAACAAAATGTATACCATAAATGCACTTTCAGTGGCTTTGGGTAAAAACGTCTGCCAAGTGCATGAAAGCAATTACAAAAAAGTCACTTTGACTGGCTAAATGCTATCACACTGAGCGTTTTGGTTTTCATTTTTTTATTTGAAGACAAACAAAACTTTACTGGGAAATGTCAATAAAAAGGATATGCACATTTGTATGTATACCGTACATTTACTACATTTATTGCAGTAATTGTGCACAAGCATGCTTCATACTGTATATTTGCTTCCTCAACATTCCATGTCAATTCAATTTATTTTGTTCATTTGTCAAATACAGTTATACACAGGATACAATGTGTAGTGAAATGTCAGATTTTGTTGTATTAGTTGTTTGTTCAGTTCAAAAAGGGCTATTTAGTACAATCTAAACAATGGCTAATAAGCCTTTTTATTGTGTTGAATTGTTGGCATGATTCAGTGAATGCATAGCCATAATGCTAGGCTGTGGAGGATATGGCTTGGTATCACCGTTGTAATCTTAAAATACCACATTCACATTGCAATATACATGGCAAGATTCATGCCAGAGCAATCTGGTTTTTGGGAAGATCTGTAGTTATGAATTAGTAGCAATGGGCTGTTTATATGTGACACAAATAACATTTTTGGAGAGGTGTTCTTCAGGCAGACCACTTTATTGCACAGTACATAAAGTATGTACAAACTAAATTGTAGTCAACGTTCACAATTACAATTTATGATTAAAACCAAATAGCTTCTGTCATTATTCTTTAACTGACACACTCAACTCCTATGGTGCTCTAGGAAAATCCAGTTTTCCACTGCCAATTACAACATTGTGAAGGCATTCATGTGTGCTCATCTTGTAAATAGGATCATTCTGACGTGACTTCAAGGTGGCACAGAAAGCTTTAAGCACATGACTCCAATAGCAACGCTGACTTTAATGTATTTCCTCTCAAAATGATAGCCCTTTGAGCTGTTCTAAAAGCCCTATCAGATCATAAGACTATCCAAAGCTCTCTGGGCCATTTTCAAGTATATCAACGCCTGAAAGGAATAGGAAAACCATCATTAAGAGCAAGCTCTTTGTTTTGAAGGCTTAAGAATACGCTATGTTAAGAGTCTGACTACAGGCTTATAACACACTACTTTGGTACTTTGGTATTCTCCCTTTTGCTCATTCACACAAACACCCTTCCACACTCACAAACAGCATGCCAGAGGAACTACAACTCCCATCTGTGTAGTGAAGCAATGTTTATCCCCCTGGTACAGGTTTCCTGTGAATTTATTGTGAGCGACAATGTTCCCTCACCACTTTTTTCCCTCAGCCTTTCAGAAATTAATTTAGTGTGAGCAGTACAGTTGTTCCCAATGAAATGGCAGTGCCCACATGAGGGATATGAAGAGAGAGAGAGAGAGAGAGAGAGAGAGAGAGAGAGGGAGAGAGAGGGAGAGAGAGAGAGAGAGAGAGAGATAGAGAGGGAAGAAAGGGTTGTAAACATACAGTATCTCACAGAAGTGAGTACACCTTTCACATTTGAGTAAATATTTTATTATATCTTTTCATGTGACAGCACTGAAGAAATGACACTTTGCTACAATGTAAAGTAGTGAGTGTATAGCTTGTATAACAGTGTAAATTTGTTTTCCCCTCAAAATAACTCACAGCCATTAATGTGTAAACCGTTGGCAACAAAAGCGAGTACACCCCTAAGTGAAAATGTCCAAATTGGGCCCAAATAACCATTTCCCCTCCCCGGTGTCATGTGATTCTTTAGAGTTACAAGGTCTCAGGTGTGTTAAATTTGGTGTTCTCACTCTCTCATACTGGTCACTGGAAGTTCAACATGGCACCACATTTGGCAGACGCTTTTATCCAAAGCGACTTACATTGCATTATACATTTGTTTCTGACTATGTGCAATCCCCTGGGATCGAACCCATGACCTTGGCATTGCTAGTGCTATACTCTAACCCCTGAGCCACAGGAAAGCTTCCATGGCAACGAACTCTCTGAGGATCACTTCTGTGAGATTTATTTACTATGAGTTTCATATCGGAACAGTAAGTAGAGAGGAAGCACATAATCATCCATCTTTAGCTTCTTGTCCTGGCAGTAACGCCTATTAAATACATTTAAAACGTAACACGATCCTATAGCTCAACTGGCACTGAGTTGGCAGCGCAAAGGCTGCAGGCTTGGTGGCTAGGGAACACTAGCCTACTACTGCTAACATTAAGTCACAGTAAGCTTGCTTAGGATAAAAGCATCTAGCAAATTCCTAAATGTAATATGTTTTATGTAAACATAATATTTTTACAATCGCCTTTGTTCTCTGAGTTTGAGTTATAGATAGGCTATGTGATTTTAAATCAAGGAATAATTCACCCCAAAACTACCATTCTGTTATCACTCTCATCCTCTTGTCAATCCAAACTTGTTCGACTTTCTTTGTGGAATATACATAGGTAAATTATTAAAGTATTAAAGTATTAAATAATTTCAGGACAGTCTTTTGTAGGGTTTGAATGTAGGGTTGTCTTTCTTTTAAAATGAAACAAAACAAAAGTACCAAGAAAGTATACATTTAAGCATTTATTTGTGGCTTTCATCCAAAATGAGGCACAATGTGGCCCTCATTTGCTCAATGCAGAGTTTGTAATGGTTTGTTTGCTTTTGCTGGAAGACTGGCAAGAAGGGCAATGCAATAGTTCAATCTAGAAATATAAAGGCCAGCTGGTCATCAAAGACTACACCAAGGTTTCTTATGAAGGTATTTTGGTGCAAAACAACTGAGCGCCTGTGAGAGTGGAACTTGTAGTTGTAGAGGTCGGCCACACATGTGCAAGTGCACAAATCCAGTTCTACAAATCACAAACTAAGATACTCGTGCACTCACATCTTTTGCTACGATTGCTGCAGTAAATATGATGCAAAACACATTCACACACCTTCACCAAAAGCAAGCGTTCACAGATTTATGTGAATTCATGCAGTGAGAGTTGAATACTTGTCAAATATTTTCTCACAAATTAAAGGTTTTATTCGTGGACATCTTTCTAACACAAACACAAGAACATAACTACAACTGCTTGAATATGCTGCTGCGAGTCTCTGACACAAGTTCGCGCACTCTCTCATTTTGCACCACATATCTGTGTGATGTATGGAGCAAAAGTGATTTGTGCACTTGCCAAACCAGCTAGTTTTGACGCCCAGCAGGTGGCGCCCTAACGCACAAGTGATGGAAAAGTCCGCAAGAATCATCCCGAGCTGCTTTTTTTCTGAAATCACTAATCGTCATAGAATACATTGGTTTAGTTTAAATAAGTATGCTGGTCAGCTACATTGACAATCCCTTACGAAAATTAAACATGGTTTAACTACAGTGAGAAAAAAAAACATGGTTAGTGTAGTAAAACCATGGCTACAACAAAATAACCATAACTATGGTTTTGAAAACTGATTGATTGAATCATTTATATTTAATAGTTTATATCTTCATTTTTTTACTTACTAGATGACCAAGGTATGACAGACAGCCATCATACCACGCCATATTGATGCAAGGCGTATAACGTTAGGAGAATTTATGTGCACAGAGAAGAATGCCACGTACACTGTAAAAAAATTCTCTGTTAAATTACAGTAAACAACTAACAGCTATATTTGCCAGCACATAGCTGTAATTTTACAGCATACATACTGTAATCTGCAACAACAGTTTATTACTGTAAAAGACATTATAATTTACACAATATAATACTGTTATTTTACATTTACCAAACGCTTTTATCCAAAGCGACTCACATTGCATTATCCTATAACATTTATACATAGGTATGTGCAATCCCCTGGGATCAAACCCCACAACCTTGCATTGTTAACGCAATGCTCTTACCACTGAGCTACAGGAAAGCTTTTAGTGTTCCTGCTCTGATTTCCATTAATTGTTTATTACCAGAGGTGGGACCAAGTCATTGTTTTCAAGTCCCAATCAAGTCCCAAGTCAAGAGAGGCGAGTCCAAGTCAGGTTGCAAGTCCTGAATGTTAATGGCACTGAATCAATATCACTTTTGTGCCCACAAAAATCACCATTATTGTGATCAGTGTTTGCTTTAGTTGGGCTTTTGACTCTTTTATTTTAATGTTAAATTAGTTTTCTTTGGCTGTTGTAGCTGTATTAAAATACAATCATTGGGTCAAAGCAAGCTTAGACAGAGGCTCGCTTCTGTTTAAGGATGAACTCATATTAAAGTTTGTCTTCTCTTGTTCACTGTCAATGTCAGTTCTCTGCTACAGGAGTATGAGCTTATAAAACACTGTGAATTTATTTATGAATTAACAAATATAATCACAAACTGTTAAAACAGCTTAACTACTCAGGCACACAAACACATCAAGAATTAGTGTATGAATCTCAACAATGGTGACAATCAACAAAAGAAAAATTCATGCTGCAATGCATGCTGGGTAACATCATAGTACAAAACTCATTCATGACTCCCAGCATGCATTGCAGTTGATCTGTTTATCTGAATTACTTTGATAATTGTTGAGGTTTGTGTGATGAGTGTTTATGTCTAAGTGTGTAAGTTATATGTTTCGGTTTATTTTGTCGACGTTCATGTGCATTTACAATTCAGAGCACTCAAACTAGTCATCAATTAATCAGTATTATTACTTTTTTATGATAAACGTCATATATTTAAATGTCATGTAACTTGTTTTTTGGCATTTCTGTCCTAGTGCACAAGCGTTCTTTCTGAAACACTATTACACCACTGAATAAGTAACTTTACTGAAGCCGAGGATCAGGAGCCCAACTAAAGCAAACACTGATCACAATAATGGTGATTTTTGTGGGCACAAAAGTGATATTGATTCAGTTCATTAACATTCAGGACTTGCAACCTGACTTGGACTCGCCTCTCTTGACTTGGGACTTGATTGGGACTTGAAAACAATGACTTGGTCCCACCTCTGGAAACAATTAATGGAAATCACAGCAGGAACACTAAAATACCAGTGTTATATTGTGCAAATTATAATGTCTTTTACAGTAATAAACTGTTGTTGCAGATTACAGTAGGTATGCTGTAAAATTACAGCTATGTGCTGGCAAATATAGCTGCAAGTTGTTTACTGTAATTTAACAGGGAATTTTTTTACAGTGTAGGGTATGTATGCATGTAATGTATGTAAACGTTGCAAAACGTTTTTTTATAACGGAAACAGTGGTGCGGTTGAACACCCTGTTGTGATGACGCAAGAGTTTAACTATGGCAGCTGAGAAGTCCATTCTTTGTGTTCTTTTTGAAGAATTTTCGGAGCCTGATGAAATCGGTATAAATACGTGTTGAATACTGCAAAATACATATTCTAATATCTTCAATTGTTGCGTATACCGAGCTGCAGCGGACACATTTAAACGACTTTACTTGGACCCATTGTGCGAGCTGTCTCTTTAATACCGCGTGGGTTATACAGTATACGTGTTGCTGCTGATTGGACTGACATTCTTGACACGCCCACCAAACAAGAGAAAACGTATCTCAAACCCTGTTGCACACTGTTGCAAACCGTTTCCAGGAAACGTGTCGTTCAACTCGGAAACCGTAGCAAAACGTTGCGCACCGATTTGAGCTTGAACATGCCACAGGGTTGTTCGTCTTTTTGTTTGATGAAAGTGATGAAATGTAGTTGGGTTAAATGCGTTAAGAACATGAACGCGCGGAACTGAGGAATAAAAGGATAAGTTTCTTAATTGTTTACTTTCAATATTAAATAGAAAAACGACCGATCGAACGATACGGATCATTCCTCTTGATACAAGTACCGTGTTGCTCTCAGGTAACAGTGCTCATTCCTCATCTAAATAAAACAAATATAAAACAAATGTGAAATGGTTTTACACACCTGCGAAGACACACCCTGATCTGTCATTTTTCTATAAAGTTAGGCAGAAGAAAATACAAGGAATAGTATAATATGACGGTGTCATTTAAGATATGAGACGATTGAATAGCAAACTTATCAGGGCAGGCGCTAGCTACCTTTTGTGAAATAAGAATGGCTATACCTAATTCAAAAACACTGATCCATTACGAACTGTAAAAAGTGTAAAACCATGTTTTGTAGCACTATTGGCAAAACCATGGTTTTACTACGGCAATTGGTTTAACTGTGTGTTGTGTGTCTCTGATTAAGGCACAATAGTCGTAGACATAGTTACTACTAGTACTTTATTACTAGGTGCTCTAACACGATGTGTGCGTGTTAGTAACCACCAACGGATCCCCAGCACACTGACCCCGGAAGCAGACAACGGGCTCGCTTTCTTAAAGGGCCCCGTACATTTATATATATAACTCAACTCAACTCAACTTTATTTATATAGCGCTTTTACAATTTTCATTGTTACAAAGCAGCTGTACATGAGACACATTGACTACAAGCAAAACAATCAAAGTTGTACCTGCAAAAACAAGAAAAGGTTGAAAACACAGAAGACAGACACACCCACACACAAAACACTCCACACACACAACTCAGAAAAAATCTAATCGTGATTAAACCTGAGGACAATGTAATAAACGACCAAAACAAACTCATAAAGTTCGGCCTACTTAATATTAGATCACTAAATTCAAAAGCAGTTATTGTAAATGAAATGATCACAGACAACAGTTTTGATATACTTTGCCTTACCGAAACCTGGCTTAAACCAAATGATTATTACGGTCTAAATGAGTGTACACCACCAAGCTACTGTTATATGCATGAGCCACGTCCGGTTGGTCGAGGTGGCAGTGTCGCAACAATCTTTAGAGACTTTCTTACTGTAACTCAGAGAACGGAGCATAAATTTAAATCATTTGAAGTGCTTGCGTTGAACATAATTGTTCCAATTGACAGTAAAAAACCATTGCTTTCTTGTACGTTGGCTACAGTGTATAGACCCCCTGGTCCCTACACTGATTTTCTGAAAGAGTTTGCGGACTTCCTATCGGACCTATTGGTTAACGTTGATAAAGTACTAATTGTCGGAGACTTTAATATCCACGTAGATAGTGCTAACGATGCATTAGCAGTGGCGTTTACAGAGCTATTACACTCTTTTGGAGTAACACAACACATCAATGGACCCACTCATCGATTTAATCATACACTAGACTTGATTATATCTCACGGAGCCGATCTAACCAATATAGATATTATACCTCAAAGCGACGATGTCACTGATCACTATCTTATAACATGTACACTGCGCACTGCAGAAATCAGCCGTTTAACTCGTTATCGACAGGGTAGAACAATTACCTCGACTACTAAAGATAGTTTCACAAAGAGCTTGCCAGATCTGACTCCTTTAATAACCATACCAATAAATATAGAATCGCTCGATGACATGACCAGCAAATTGGGCACTATTTTCTCTAATACATTAGAAGCTGTCGCACCTATGAAGTCAAAAAAGATTAATGAGAAAAACGCAGCACCATGGTACAATAGCACCACTCGCAATGAAGCTGCACTGTTACTTCAACAAATACAGTTAAAGACCTAGGCGTTATATTAGACAGCAACCTGTCATTTAAAAATCACATCTCAAATGTCACAAAAACAGCATTCTTCCACCTTAGAAATGTTGCCAAATTATGAAATATTTTGTGTGGCTGACGCAGAGAAGTTAATTCATGCATTCATGACATCAAGACTTGATACTGTAATGCACTGTTAGGTGGTTGCCCTGCAGGCTTATTACAAAAACTCCAATTGGTCCAAAACGCGGCAGCTCGAGTTCTTACACGTACAAAAAAGTATGAACATATTAGCCCGGTTCTGTCAACCTTGCACTGGTTACCTATAAAGCATCGCGTTAACTTTAAAATCTTGCTTATTACCTATAAAGCCTTAACAGGTTAGCTCCTCAGTACTGAATGAACCCTGCTTTACATCCTCACGTGCATTACGCTCTCAGCGTCCGTCAGTTGTAAACCTAGAATTCATAAATCACAAGTGCAGGGCGGAGATCTTTCTATCTAGCCCTAAACTTGGAATAGTCTTCCCGCACTATTCCGGGAGGCAGACACACTCTGTCAGTTTAAATCTAGACTAAAGACGCATCTTTTCAGCCAAGCATTCACTAATACATAGCTAATGAACAGCAGCTATGCTAATTATTCTCTTTCTGCCCTCACCTCGGGATGCCCATCCCGAGGTAGGGAGAGATTCCGCCAGGCCCAGATGAACGTCATGCCCATCCCCAACTAGAGATTACGCCAGCTACATCAGAAATCCAGGTTGACTCCTGGCTCCTGTCCAAAAATAGCTCAGTCGGCAACAGGTTTCTGTGCCTTCGATAGCTCAGTTGGTAGAGCGGAGGACTGTAGGTGTCCCACTGGTCATCCTTAGGTCGCTGGTTCGAATCCGGCTCGAAGGAAGCATCTTTTTAACCCCCTTTAAATGACCATTGTTTATAAGGAGTGGTGAAAATGCGCCATAGGGCGTCCAAAACCACATTCCCTGACCGGGAATCGAACCCGGACCGCGGCGGTGAGAGCGCCGAATCCTAGCCACTAGTCCACCAGGGAGTACATGCTTATTACTGGTCCTCCGCAGGAGCCGGGGGTGCCTGGCTCGATGTGTATCCTTAATCAAGGCAGCCTGTCGGAAGGTACATGAAGGCATGGAAGGCAAATGGGCCACAGCGGGATCTGAAACCAGTTCAAAAGAATCCCACCCTTAGATTATGAGACTGACGCGCTGCCTAACTGCGCCAACGTGGTGTGCCACGGCACCAAGCACTGGACACCGATGGTCAAAATTGCTTTGCAAAAATATGCTTTGTCCATTATTTACCTATGAGGGTCCCATTAAATAAGTTACACATATATTGTCCGTTATACACCTATATGAGCCACATCAAATAAGTTACACATGTATATACAATTTTTGAGCATGATAACCATATTACAAGCTGTAATAAACATGTAATTGCCAAACTGAGTCACGGACACTTTTGGCACGGCTCCCATAGGTAGCTAATGGACACACCATTTTTAAGCTTCTGGACCAAAACTGTGAGCCTTAATGCACGTCATTGTGAAGGGCTGTTCCTCTTATACACTATACTGTTGGTTTAAGCTGGATGAATCATTGCCAAAGCAAACGAGACCACTGACAGGGGTCTTACTCTGTCTACCTAATTTTGTGCCCTTCGAGTAAATCGCAGATGTGAGAAAACATTGTGTCAATGCACACCGCTCTTTTATGTGCACGTTTGACTCGAAAGTCAAAGAAAATGGCTTTAGGCTGTTTAAGCGTGTGTCACACAGCTGCTGGGCTCAAATGAGGCAGTCAGCTCCGAGACGGGGTCCCCCGGGGCGCCGGGTGGCGTCCGGGTCTTCGGGGGCGTCGGGCAGGCCTCTCTCAAGTTTAGGCTGCAAGGGGGATGCGTAGGCATTCTGTGGATGGAGGCGTGGCCAGCGGGAAGACCCGCCCAAAATAGGTTACAAGGGGCACGCGTAGGCTTCTCGTGTACGTCGGGGTCCGGCCCGTAGGCTGCAAGGGGGATGTTTAGGCACTCTTCGGGAGGCCCGGTCGCAACCTGATCGGCTTAGGCTGGGACCATACGTCGAGTCACCCCCTCGTGGTTCTGCCCAAGAGAGCGCCTAACCCTTCGTTCCGTGACTCAAAAATTAGGCACTTTGGGCATTTTTCATGGGTCCCCCGGGCGTTGCCGACGCCCCATGACGCTTCCGTTCGATCGCGGGCGCTCTCCTCTTCGTTTCGGGCGACCTGGGAAAAATTTGACGTGCATCGTCCATAACTAACCGTCCGGCGCGTGTCAACAATACACATGCATGTCCTACTCAGAGACGACCCAAAGCAGACACAAACTCCCCGCGGCGAATCGAAGACCGCGTCACGCACCTCGAGACCCACTGCCGCCTATACTAACTACACTACTAACACTGTTCACATAGCAGTGTAGGAGGTCAAACAAATTGCCACTGATCTCGTTTATGAGCCTTTCTGGGCTCCTCCTACTTTTAAGCCCCNACGCACACGCACCAACACACACAGACACAGAGAACACACACACACACACACACACACACACACACACACGTACGTACACAGACAAGTACGCACACACACACACGCTCAGTGAGAGCACACATTTAGGATAAAGGAGAGAGAAGCACAGGTCAAATATAACAGATAATAAATTCCTATATGCAATATTAATTAAGTAAAACTTTAAGATTCTAAAGCAGCCCCCCGGTCAGGCAGATAGTGCAAAAACAGTATGCAAACGGTGGCGAGGAACCCAAAACTCTAATCGAGAAAAAAAACCTCAGGAGAACCCAGGCCCAACCAGGGGATTCCAGTTCCCCTCTGGCAAAAGCTGCTGCCTCTGCACAAGCTCCAGAGAACTTGCACAACAAGGCTAAATAAAATAAATAAACTTAATAATAAAATAAATTATAGTTTAAGATTATCATTAATAATCTAATAGCATTTGAAATTTTGTGGTGAAGACATGTCAAGAGACCGCGTCCTTCTTTATCCAGCTCTATCATCTCAGCTCTTGTCAGGTCCCCACTTCCCATTCTCCACTCTACCATCAGGTCAGGCCATGAACTGCATCCTGCTCGCTGTGGTAACCTTGGAACAATGAGACAAGACTGGCTGAGAGTAGAGTACTGTTCTGTACTCTTTGATGCAACAAGTACATCAGTTGTGTTTTTGGTTCCGGTTGATCTAACTAATGCAGCCTAAACCCTCTAGAAGATTTATATTATGGAAGAGTAGTGTATGCAAGATTAAAAAGATGCGTCTTTAGTCTAGATTTAAACTGACAGAGTGTGTCTGCCTCCCGGACAGTGCAGGGAAGACTATTCCAAAGTTTAGGCGCTAGATAGGAAAAGGATCTACCACCTGCACTTGATTTTGAAATTCTAGGTATTACCAACTGACAGGACGCCTGAGAGCGTAATGCACGTGAAGGACTGTAATACAAAAGGAGTTCATTCAAGTACTGAGGAGCTAAACCATGTAAGGCTTTATAGGTAATAAGCAAGATTTTAAAGTTAACGCGATGCTTTATAGGTAACCAGTGCAAGGTTGACAGAACCGGGCTAATATGTTCATACTTTTTTGTACGTGTAAGAACTCGAGCTGCCGCGTTTTGGACCAATTGGAGTTTTTGTAATAAGCCTGCAGGGCAACCACCTAACAGTGCATTACAGTAATCTAGTCTTGATGTCATGAATGCATGAATTAACTTCTCTGCATCTGAGATTGACAGCATATGACGTAGTTTAGATATATTCTTAAGATGGAAAAACGCAATTTTACAGGTGTTGGCGACGTGGCTCTCAAATGACAGATTACTATCGAATAGAACGCCAAGATTCTTTGCTGACGACGAGGGTTTTATGGAACATCCGTCAATAGTTAAACAGTATTCTTGGTTGTTACTTATAGCAGTTTTCGGTCCAATAAGTAACACTTCCGTTTTGTCCGAGTTCAGTAATAAAAAGTTGTTACTCATCCAGTTTTTTATATCGACTATGCATTCCATTATTCGATGGAACTGCTGTGTTTCATGAGGCTTCGAGGAAATATAAAGTTGAGTATCATCAGCATAACAGTGAAAGCTAACTCCGTGTCGCTTTATTTATATCTCCTAGAGGTAGCATGTATAATGCGAAGAGCAGAGGCCCTAAGACTGAGCCCTGTGGTACACCGTACTGGACTTGCGATTTGCGTGACACCTCATTGTTTATTGCTACAAATTGAAAACGGTCGGATAAATAAGATTTAAACCATTTCAAAGCTATTCCCTTAATGCCGACATAATTTTCGAGTCTATGTAGGAGTGTGCTGTGGTCAATGGTATCGAATGCAGCACTAAGGTCTAGCAGCACCAATAACGAGATACAACCTCGGTCAGACGCCAATAGCAGATCATTTGTAACTCTGATCAAAGCAGTCTCTGTACTGTGACATGCTCTAAATCCAGACTGGAATTCTTCATTGATGTCATTCCTTTGGAGGAAGGAGCATAATTGAGTTGAAACTACTTTTTCCAGAACTTTAGATATGAAAGGTAGATTCGATATAGGCCTGTAGTTCCTAGTTCTCTAGGGTCGAGTTGGGGTTTTTTGACAAGGGGCCTTATAACAGCCACCTTATATGCTTTAGGCACATGTCCTAATGTCAGAGATGAGTTAATAATACCAAGAAGAGGATCTATAATTTCTGGGAGCATCTCTTTCAGTAGATTTGTAGGTATAGGGTCTAGTATGCATGTTGTTGATTTAGATGATCTAATAATTTTAGACAGCTCATCTTGATCTACGGTATAAAATAATTGCATTTTCTCCTTAAGGGCGCTGTAGTTAGTTTGTTCAGCGGGTTTCACTTCTGATTGCATTGTTATAATTTTTTCTCTAATATCTTGGATTTTATATGTGAAGTAGTTCATAAATTCATCACTGCTATGCTGATATACAGGATCAGAAGTCACTGACGATTTATTTTTTGTTAATTTAGCCACCGTGTTAAATAAAAACCTAGGGTTGTGCTTGGTTTTCTTCTATTAGTGATGAAAAGTAGGCGGATCTAGAAGTTTTTAGGGCTTTCCTGTATTTTCGAATACTATCCTTCCATGCTGTACGAAATACCTCTAATTTAGTTTTCTTAAAGTTGCGCTCCATTTTTCGGGCCGCTTTCTTTAGAGCCTGAGTGTGTTCATTATACCACGGTGTGGGGCTGCCATTTTTAATCTTCTTTAACGTAGTGGAGCAACTTTGTCTAGCGTTACCGAGAAGGTGGAATTAAAATTTTCAGTGGTAATGTCAAGATCTTCAACGTTATTTCTCATGATTTGAGACAATTCGGGCAGATTATCGAGAAACGCATCTTTGGTAGTTGAAGTTATTGTTCTACCATATTTGTAACAATGAGTTTTATTTGCAGCCGTAGGCCAGTGAAGCAAACATAATACCAGATAATGATCCGAAATGTCTTCACTCTGCTGAAGGATTTTAACGTCGTCCACATTTATACCGTAAGACAGTATTAAATCTAAAGTATGATTACGAAGGTGAGTGGGTCCTGACACATGTTGACTAATGCCCATGGAGTTAAGAGTGTCTTTGAAAGCCATTCCTAAGGCATCTGTAACGTTATCTACGTGGATGTTAAAGTCACCAACGACAAGGAGTCTATCTGCGGCCAGTACTAGTTCTGATAAGAACCCACCAAATTCTTTAATAAAATCTGTGTGGTGCCCTGGAGGCCTATATACAATAGCTAGAATCAATTTAAAAAGTGTTTTATCTTTAGTATTAGGTGTTGAAACATGAAGAACCATGACTTCAAAAGAATTATATTTAGAGTTCGACTTCTGGGAAATGCTAAGAGAGTTATTGTAAAGTGCTGCGACACCTCCCCCTCTGCCTTTTAGACGAGGCTCGTGTTTATATAATAATCTTGGGGGACAGATTCATTTAAAGCAATATAATCATCTGGTTTTAGCCATGTTTCTGTCAAACAGAGCATGTCTATTTTATGATCTGTTATCATATCAGTTAACAAAAAGTGCTTTATTAGAGAGAGATCTAATATTTAGCAATCCGAGTCGTAACAGTTGATTATCTGTATTTTGTTCATGTTTAGTTTGTTTAACGTTTATTAAATTACTTTCAAGAGGTTTACGCATTATTTTATGTTTGCTAATCCGGAGGACAGACACAGTCTCTATTTTGTGATGTTTGGGAGAACGGATTACTACATGTTGTACATTTTGTGTATTCTGCGACGTGAGACGGCAAGCAGACAGTTGGTTAAGCCATTCTGTCTGCTCCCTGACCTGGGCCCCAGCGAGTCAAGTTTTAGCATTAGCATTAAGACTTTTTGCCATATTTCTAGACAGGATGGAAGCCCCAGCCCAGGAGGGATGGAGACCATCTCGTTTCAACAGGTCAGGTCTGCCCTCAAAACTCTTCCAGTTATTTATAAAAACTATATCATTCTGCAGGCACCACTCAGACAACCAGCCATTTAGTGATGATAATCTGCTATAAATCTCATCACCACGATAAGCAGTGAGGGGGCCAGAGAATATTACAGTGTCTGACATCGTGCTTGCGAGCTCACACACCTCTTTAATGTTATCTTTTGTGATCTCCGATTGACGGAGTCGAACATCATTTGTGCCGACGTGAATAACAATCTTACTGAATTTACGATTAGCCTTAGCCAGCACATTTAAATTTGACTTGATGTCAGGCGCTCTGGCTCCCGGTAAACATTGGAATATGGTGGCTGGCGCCTCTATGTTAACGTTCCGAACAATAGAATCACCGATAACTAGGGCACTTTCAGCAGGTTTCTCAGTCAGCGTCACTGAGCGGGGCAAACCTGTTCGAGACTGTAATCGGAACGGTCGAGTGATGTTTTGTCCTGCGACTACGCCGTCTCACAGTCACGAAGTTTCCCAGCTGCGGAGGATTTTCAACCGGAACCGAGCTGTGTGCGCTAATGTTGCTCGCATCCAAAGTGTTTTCTATCGTCGTTAAACTCTTACTATCCTCAGATAAAGATTGGATGCGAGACTCTAATTCTAAGATCTTCTCTGTCAGCCTAACTATTTCCCTGCATTTATCGCATATAAAGCCCTCGCAGCTGACAGAGAAGGCTAAGCTAAACATATGACATGAGGTGCAAGTAACAATAATAGGAATAGAAGCCATAACTCACCGGATTTGAAGTGCAATTCCAACTTACCAAGGTTGCTCGATGGATCGTAGTATACTCGCTTAAAAGGAGAAACAGTTAGCACACAAGACAAACCAGAGGCAAGATGATATTCCACAGTGTGAACAGAAAGCAAGCTAACACGCTATTGCTATGCTAACGGCGTTAAGTTAACTATCACTTTTGGTTTAGACTCTTCCAAGTAAATAACAGGAACAGGGTTATTGAGATATCAGGATAAGTTAGCAACGACAATAATAATTAACGAAAATAAAATACACTAATATTAGAGCGAAGTGATAAGAGCACTGATACAAACAAGCCGCCGGCAGCGATGCAGGAAACAGGAAGCAATGCAGGAAACAGGAAACCATAACCCATATAACATATTGACATGACCATTCCCACAATGATCTACATCCTCTTCCTTTAGCTAAATGCTCCCTTAACAAAATGAAACTTAAATCATTCATAATAAACAATTCTGTGTAAACACTTTGAATGACCAAACAGTGTGACTGCATAGTTATAACAGTTACAATTATTAACTGAGCAAATAGCACAAATCTTCAGGCATTCTCTTGTTACATGAAAACACAATAACAAAGTGCTCAATACAACATACAGAGAAAACATAAACATAATTAACAGTCTTAAACAGTCAAACCAATATCAATGTTTCTTTTAAATCTGCCAACATTAAAGTCATTTTCCATACCTTGGATTAGGTTTGCACATACAACCTGATCGTGTTATGTAAAGTGCATTACCGACTTCGGCAGCAGACTGTACTGAGTGCTTTGGCAAATCAACAGGTATCAATTGTGGTTGCGGAGGGTGTGTTTGCGTTATACGTGGTGTAGGATTAGAGGAGTCTTTTGCAGGTGTATTTGTACTCTGAGAGTCAATGTCTTCAGGGTTGTGCTGTGATGGAGGAGGCTCTGCAACAGGAAGAATATAGCGACGATTCCTCCTGTATGTTCTCCCTTTGCACTGAACCGTGTAAGAACGAGGCTCTCTCTTCACCTCTTTCACCACGCCAAGACGATCATAGCCTTTGGGAGTCTGCATTCTTACGACTTGACCCATTTCCAGTGGCTGTAATGGGTGACTTGAAGCATCGTAATACCGCTTTTGGGTATTTCTCTTGTTGAGAAGATGTGCAGTGATTTGCTGAGTATGTTTGGGAGCTGGCTCGAGCAACTTGGAGTGTACAGGGATAGTTGATCGAGTCTGTCGTGACATCAGACGCTCTGCAGGAGAACCTAATGTTGGGTCACGAGGGATGTTTCTCAGGTTCAGAAGGTTGAGATATACATCTGTTCCATCTCTGTGTGATTTCTCCATTAGTCCTTTTGCACTACGGACCGCTCTTTCTGCCAGCCTACGAGATGTTTTTGACTGTGCATATTCAGGACTACTAGTGACATGAGTGAAGTCCCATTGTTTGACAAAGTCCTTAAAACGTTGACTTGTGTACTGCCTAGCATTGTCTGAAATGAGCATGTGAGGTGTGCCATGAACTGAGAAATGTTTCTTTAGTTTCTTGATCACAGTGCAAGATGTTGTGTCATGCAGTAAGTCGATTTCATACCAACCAGAGTAAGAGTCCACTAGCACATGGTAGTGTTGACCGCGCCATTCGAACATATCCATTGCTACCGTGGACCAGGGAAGATCTGGAACTGGGTACAGCTTGAGTGGCTCCCTCTGCTGGTGAGGCTTTGTGCTGTTGCAAACTGAACATGAAAGTACTTCTGCTGTGATGTCGGCTGTCATTGCTGGCCAGAAAATGATACCTCTAGCTCTTTGTTTAGTAGCTTCCAGACCAGGGTGGCCTCTGTGGACTATGCTGATGTACTCTTTCCGCAAAGAGCGAGGAATGACTGTTTTGTGGCCCTTCATCACTATTCCATTATCCAAAGTTACCTCATCTCTGTAGGGAAAGAATGGACGCACAACTGGCGTAACACTGTGTTCTTTGGCTGGCCATCCGCTTTGAATTACAGAACTGAGAGTCTGTAGTACTTCATATTCCGCAGTGTGTTTTCGGAGTTCCTCCAGACGAGCAGTAGAAATATAGCTAACACTCATGACTTCGAATGAGTCGTTTTCCACGGCTGGAGGGGTTTCTGCGTTTGGAACTCGAGACAAGGTGTCGGCAAGATACATCTTTGCACCATCCAAATTCAAGTGAGCACACAGTATTTACCTTCTATTGTAACGTGCTTCCTGAGGCCTCAGGTAACATGTGCTGGATACACAGTGTTGTGTCCCGAGTGCCGACAATTCAAAAGTACAGCAGGTACAGCGGGGAGCTTTTTTACGACACGTCTTATCACTGTCTTCACATTTTGAGCCTCACCTCTACATAGAAAACATCCTAAACGTCCAACAGTGTTAAAGTGGACAATCCCGTAGGTGCAAAAAGCTCCTTCTGATTCGGCGATATAAATCACGGTTAGCTAGCAGCAGTCAGTCAAGCCGAAGTGCCACAGCAGCCACAAGGCATCGCTAGCAAGGCTTCTAAGCACAAAGAACCAGTGACCCCGACGTGATTTGAACACGCAACCTTCTGATCTGGAGTCAGACACGCTACCGTTGCACCACGAGGCCTCTCGCTGCCTTACACAATCACGGTGCTCCTAGTCATGCTCTGGCGTAAAGCCTCGGGACGCTATCTCCGTCCCGATGGCCGAACAGACATGCGTCAGCTGTGCTGTATGTGGCAACGAAAACCTTAGCGCATCCCTGGGTGGCCTCGAACCACCAACCTTTCGGTTAACAGCCGAATGCGCTAACCAATTGCGCCACAGAGACCGTCAGAGGTGGCAGGCGGGCGAGGGACGGCGGCAGAACGAGACGTGGAATTCGATTCTCGGACTTGGTTTGATTTGGAAACAAACAGCAGAGCTTTGCAGAGTCATAACCACATACGTCGCAGCAAGGCAATATAGCGGATGCTTTCAGAGAGCCCTTTTTACCATATATTGGTTAAGAGTCATTGTGCCTTCTGTATTTTACCAAGAAGCTGCACAAGCATCCCGTCACCTGGCCTGGTGAAAAGCACCAAGAACAGAAGGCTCTTACACGCCCAACGTGGGGCTCGAACCCACGACCCTGAGATTAAGAGTCTCATGCTCTACCGACTGAGCTAGCCGGACGTACATCATGCAGGGATTCAGGATGACACTACGGACACTACACTGTTCCTGGGGCCGATTCCCGTCAGGGAATGTGGTTTTGGATGCCCTATGGCGCATTTGCACCAGTACTTATAAATAATGGTCATTTAAAAGGGGTGAAAAAGATGCTTCGTTCGAGCCGGATTCGAACAAGCAACCAAAGGATGACCAGTGGGACGCCTACAGTCCTCCGCTCTACCAACTAAGCTATCGAAGGCACAGGAACCAGTTGTCCAACTGAGCTATTTTTGACCCAGGTCAGCGGATGTCCCATGGCACGAAAAGCAGAGCAGGTGCCACGAGCCAGTCAGGAGTCGAACCTGGAATCTTATAATCCGTAGTCAGACACGTTATCCATTGCGCCACTGGCCCTCCCTGACCCGCTGACGTGGCAGGCAGTATTGCACTCTTCCGCCTGATGGACAACTTCTCCTGAATGTGACTTTAATATCTTTGTTTTATATTTTAGTAAAGCCACTTCCTGAATGAATGTTAAAAAATATTGGGAGACCTAATTTTCATAGTGAGGAACTTATACAGAACTAGGTAAGAATTTATGCAGAATCCACATGATGCAGCAGACCTGTGCAACATAACAGTTCATATCGATTCTTTACATTCTTTTAATTATCAGTATGTATATGTATATATTTTATACTATTCTAAATTTATATTATACATTAATATCATATTGTTTTGTTCAGGACAATAATGGTGAAGTTAATCAACCTTGCAGAGCACACAGTAATCACCGGAGGGGGATCTCCAGATACTCCAGATCTCCATATTCAGCTCAACACCACACGTAACATGCAAGCATACAAGACCACACACAAACATTATATAAATAACATAACTCTACACGGTTATCAAATGCACATACACACTCATGCATACAACACCAGAAATATTAAAAACCACTAGCCTTAGCCATGTTGATGGTTACTGTTGTTATAATGTTGTCAGAATGCCTGTTGTTTAGTATCGTTTATTTGTTTTTGTTGTACAATGAAATTTACATTTCTGAACTGCTGTATGTTTCATGTTTAAATTATTCAGTGAAAAATAAAGCTTTTAACATTTCACAGCTGTCCATTGTTTCTGTATTTTAGGTGTTAAGAACATAAAATTATTCATCTAAATGAGCTTACATTTGATCATGAGGGTAAACTAGACTTTTTTGGAAGAAATAACAAAAATGTGTTAGTAAAAACAACTTAAAATTGTGAGTCACACCAACCGAAAAAATTGTGCAAAATCCCTTGCTGGGAATAGGGTTAGGGTTACTCAAAAATTTAAACAATGCCTACTAAAAAATTTAAGGTAATGCTGCTTAAAATTTCATGTAGAACTGGCTTAAAAAATTGGTCGCAAAAATGATGCACTATATTTTTAAGTAACTTCAGCGTCATTTTTTTTCAGTGTGGGAGGTGATGATTATCCATCCTGCACCGAAGTTTCACATGCTAAGTGATGCCGCACTGAGCCCAGACTTCCAGCGCGAGTTATTTCCAAACAAAAAAACTGAAAACTGCACTGTTTTCAACGCCGATTGTGAGTGCAGTTGTAACTTCACTGCTAATGTGTTTAGCTGTATCACATGTATGTATCTACTTAAGTTCCAGTCGACGGTGAATGACGTCACTTCCCGATACAAACACAGCCCGTTGAATAAGCCCACCCCCGCCATTGATTGACAGGTTTCTGTACAAGTCAGAGGAAACGCAAATGCAAAGGAATTTACGATTTCATTTGAGTTTTGGCAGGCTTAATACGCGACGCCAGAGGAAGTGAAATGGCATATGGGGAATTGCTATTGCGATTTAAATTTGGCAGGGTCGTAACTCGTAAGACACAGGTAATTCATTTGCAAATAGACTTTGCTTTTCCTTTTGAAATTTGGCACACATCGTACGTTCGCGTAAATGCAAATGCAAACGGTTTGCAATTGCGTTTGAATTATGTCACAATTTTGACACGAACAAATAGAAAACGCATTTGCAAATGCAGTTTGCAATTCCTTTTTAATATAGTCCGCAGAATCATTCCATACATTTTGGCCGTGTGCGTGTGTGGAGCATTTCAGAGAAAGACACAGCACGGGACTTGCCGCACGGAAGTAAATTTCCGAATGAAAGCGTCTTTACCGGTCGGTAACTTTACATTAGACGGAAGCGTGCTGTCTGACAGTAGCCCCGCCACTCGCGACATCCTTTGACATCATACAGTCGTCGCGTGCACACAGTTCCCTGTACTAAACAACTTGTCAAAGTATGTTCTGTGCACCTTCTGAGAGAACAGTCAGCTTTTGTGGGCGGAGTTTGGAGGAGAGACGTAAACTGAAATGGTTGTCAGTCAGCATCAGTCAGAATTGCTTGCATTGGATGTTTTTTTTCTTCTAAAAATCATTCTGCAATGTAGCCTATAATAATCCAACAGTTTTAGTTTATTGACAGTTTTAGCTTATAAGCCTAATGTGGAATGGCACTTTTTAATGATCTGTTTTGTTGTAGGGGTACAGAGTAACTTACATTACATTCTATTAGCAGTCAGTTATAGGCCTAATTAATATGGGCTATTCACAGGCTCAATTTTTTGTTTGAATTTACTTTGTTTTGCTCAATTTTATATTAAGTTGTATTGTAATTTATTGAAAAGACAAATTATAAAAAGCACATTTTGACTATTCAGTTTGTGCAATAGTGAAAAAAATGGTTAATAAATAGAAGAAATGCAAAAAAACATGTTCGGTGTTCGGTATTATTCGGCCTTCGGCCAAATGTTTCACATCATGTTCGGCTTCGGCCAAGAATTTTAGTTTTGGTGCATCCCTATTTGTCATGACGTAATGAATGTATATTTATTCATTTGTTTACACTATACTTAATGTGCATAATGTGTTCTTAATATGCATATTATGTTGTTATTTAATATTTCTCTATAATACAGAAGCTGTGTTGTTCAGTCTTACAGATCCCAGAGACAACTAGATATAAATCTACAACAAAACATGGCTTATTACCTTAAGAAAATGCACTGCATTAAAATATTTTATTCTTGAATAGCTGGCTTAATAGAAAATAAATAAGCAATAATACGAAAATAACTAATTAATAAATTAATTTTGAATTTTATCAAAACATACATTTAAAAATGTATCCGTCATGTTTACGTATGTCTGACATCCAGGACACTCCTCCCATCCATTCTGTGATTGGGCGCTCGCAAGGATTCCTGGGTAGGGAACTTCAGTGGAGTCTGCATCAATGTGATGTCAGCTCCAGTCCAAAATAACTACAATGGGACAACAAGTGTGGTCGACTTCACGAGGCGCTGCACAGACTGATCAGTGTATGACAACAAAGTACCGCGAGAGTGATTAGAAAGCACTGCTTGCTCTTTCCGGTGTGATGACCTCAAGTCTGTCCCAAATGTGCTCCCATGTACCCTTGTGAACTCGTGCCTAGTGCCCTGTAGGTCTGCACTTCCTGACGTCACCAAGTGTGGACTCGGAGGAGGTCCACAAGACCGGAGTGCGCCATTTGGGACAGGGCCACCCTAGCTGTGTCCCAATTCGGGGGCTACAACCTTCTGAGGTCGCAGACTTAAAAACGAGGACTTGTTTTTCAAAGCACGCAGCCCGAAAAGTCCAAGAACCGAATTGAAATGAGACGGTCTAGCCTCGCGGAGGATTTCCTAATTGCGTCACCTGCTGCTCATGTTGCGTGGCGACAGCAGCAGGACACAGCAGTGACGTTTCTGACTATTTTAAACAAATACGGAGCCAGAAAAATTATATTTTATTTTAGAGAATATGACACGTTTATGTAGATTAAAACAGCCCAACCTTAGAAATTTAAAACACAATAATGCACCAATAATGTTAATGAACAACATCATATATAATATTAAAACACTGAAATGGACCGTTTTTGTGAATTACATACTTTTATTTAACTAAAGTTTTGAATGATTATTTAAAATTTTCAAGCCGTTACAGGCGTGCAATGAATCTCAGGATACCCAAAGCTGTGAAGGACACATTCGTTCTATCCTTAAAAACCCACGGAAATAAGGTCGCATTTTGGGGCTGCATTTGAAGCAACCTTTGAATCGGGACAGCCTTACCAGCCTTCAGTCGCGCTGCTGTGACGCAATCGGTCTTAAAATGCAGCCTTCAAAGCACGCAGCCCCCGAATTGGAACACAACCCCTGCGTTCCATTTCGAAGGGCTCATCCCTAAACCCTTCGAATGATTTACCCTCCGGAGTGAGAACTTTGAAGGATTAAAGGCTGTAGGGGACCAAACAACTGTTTCTTGAAGTGCCCTTCTGCGTCATCATCCCGCGCCCATAAGGAGGCGGCGTCACCATGCAAAGAATCTGTGCAAAGAATCATGGGAGCCTGAAGTGACCATCAGTTGTACCCTTCGAAATCGTTTAGGCTTAATAATTGTATACACATGGCTAATGTGAAATAATTTAAAGTAGATTGTTGTGTGTCTCTGATTAAGGGACAATAGTCGTAGACATAGTTACTATAAGTACTTTATTACTAGGTGCTCTAACACGACATGTGCGTGTTAATAACCACAAACAGATCCCCCAGTACACTGACCCCAGAAGCAGACAACGGGCTCGCTTTCTTAAAGGGCCCCGTACATTTATATATAACATATTGACATGACCATTCCCACAATGATCTACATCCTCTTCCTTTAGCTAAATGCTCCCTTAACAAAATGAAACTTAAATCATTCATAATAAACAATTCTGTGTAAACACTTTGAATGACCAAACAGTGTGACTGCATAGTTATAACAGTTACAATTATTAACTGAGCAAATAGCACAAATCTTCAGGCATTCTCTTGTTACATGAAAACACAATAACAAAGTGCTCAATACAACATACAGAGAAAACATAAACATAATTAACAGTCTTAAACAGTCAAACCAATATCAATGTTTCTTTTAAATCTGCCAACATTAAAGTCATTTTCCATACCTTGGATTAGGTTTGCACATACAACCTGATCGTGTTATGTAAAGTGCATTACCGACTTCGGCAGCAGACTGTACTGAGTGCTTTGGCAAATCAACAGGTATCAATTGTGGTTGCGGAGGGTGTGTTTGCGTTATACGTGGTGTAGGATTAGAGGAGTCTTTTGCAGGTGTATTTGTACTCTGAGAGTCAATGTCTTCAGGGTTGTGCTGTGATGGAGGAGGCTCTGCAACAGGAAGAATATAGCGACGATTCCTCCTGTATGTTCTCCCTTTGCACTGAACCGTGTAAGAACGAGGCTCTCTCTTCACCTCTTTCACCACGCCAAGACGATCATAGCCTTTGGGAGTCTGCATTCTTACGACTTGACCCATTTCCAGTGGCTGTAATGGGTGACTTGAAGCATCGTAATACCGCTTTTGGGTATTTCTCTTGTTGAGAAGATGTGCAGTGATTTGCTGAGTATGTTTGGGAGCTGGCTCGAGCAACTTGGAGTGTACAGGGATAGTTGATCGAGTCTGTCGTGACATCAGACGCTCTGCAGGAGAACCTAATGTTGGGTCACGAGGGATGTTTCTCAGGTTCAGAAGGTTGAGATATACATCTGTTCCATCTCTGTGTGATTTCTCCATTAGTCCTTTTGCACTACGGACCGCTCTTTCTGCCAGCCTACGAGATGTTTTTGACTGTGCATATTCAGGACTACTAGTGACATGAGTGAAGTCCCATTGTTTGACAAAGTCCTTAAAACGTTGACTTGTGTACTGCCTAGCATTGTCTGAAATGAGCATGTGAGGTGTGCCATGAACTGAGAAATGTTTCTTTAGTTTCTTGATCACAGTGCAAGATGTTGTGTCATGCAGTAAGTCGATTTCATACCAACCAGAGTAAGAGTCCACTAGCACATGGTAGTGTTGACCGCGCCATTCGAACATATCCATTGCTACCGTGGACCAGGGAAGATCTGGAACTGGGTACAGCTTGAGTGGCTCCCTCTGCTGGTGAGGCTTTGTGCTGTTGCAAACTGAACATGAAAGTACTTCTGCTGTGATGTCGGCTGTCATTGCTGGCCAGAAAATGATACCTCTAGCTCTTTGTTTAGTAGCTTCCAGACCAGGGTGGCCTCTGTGGACTATGCTGATGTACTCTTTCCGCAAAGAGCGAGGGATGACTGTTTTGTGGCCCTTCATCACTATTCCATTATCCAGAGTTACCTCATCTCTGTAGGGAAAGAATGGACGCACAACTGGCGTAACACTGTGTTCTTTGGCTGGCCATCCGCTTTGAATTACAGAACTGAGAGTCTGTAGTACTTCATATTCCGCAGTGTGTTTTCGGAGTTCCTCCAGACGAGCAGTAGAAATATAGCTAACACTCATGACTTCGAATGAGTCGTTTTCCACGGCTGGAGGGGTTTCTGCGTATGGAACTCGAGACAAGGTGTCGGCAAGATACATCTGTTTGCCCTTTTTGTACACCAGAGTGATGTCGTAGCGCTGTAATTGAAGCAACATCCTCTGTAATCGCGCAGGTGCTGTATGGATCGGTTTCTTCAAAATTGTCACCAGAGGCTGGTGATCAGTTTCGACGATCGTTGGTTTTCCGTACACATAGTCTCTGAACTTAGTACAGGCAAATACAACAGCCAGCAGCTCCTTTTCTATCTGCGCATCTCTGTGTCTGTAAGCGTGCAAGATGAGTATGCAACTGGTTTGCTGTCACGGTCTTGGTCTGGTCGGGGTATTTCTGCACATGGGTTGTGTTGTTGTTTGTCGAGCACGTGGGTAGCCTTGTGCTGGACTCGTGCTTGGTGTCTGCGTTTCTCTCCCCACCCCGTGTCTCCTTAGACTTCTCTGCACTGGTGAATTTCCACTCCACACCCCTACTGCCTCATTACTCATTAAGCACTCGTTCCCGGTTATTACCCCACACCTGATTATCCTTACATCTCGTTATGTTTCCCCTATATATTTCCCTCTGTGTCTCTCGTCCATTGTCTGACCGTTGCTCTTGTTGGCCAGTTCAGACTGCCCCAGACGCTGCCGCGGCACGTCTGATGAAGCTCTTGTTTAGTCTTAGCCACAGTCTTGTCACGTTTCTATTTCTGCTTACCTTGTCTGTCACCTCGGTACATCCCTGTCTCCCGGCAGCTCCCGTGGGCATCCAGATCATTCACAGCCGGCAGCTACCTGTGGTTCAACGGAGGAACGGTAATCTTCTTCCTCGCCGGAATCCACTTCCGGAGGGAGGCTCCCCGGCTCTCTACCCTGCTCTTCTTCACTGGGTCTCCATTCCCCATCCTTGACGCCGTGTTCTGCCCTCTCCGGGATCTGCACTCCTCACCACCGCGGGCTGGCAAGCTCGCGGCTGGGTCGCAACTGCTGCTTCTACGAACAGTGTCACCTCTCACCACCGCGGGCTGATACGCTCGCGGTTGGGTCTATATAGTTCTATTCCCGTGTGATCTAATAAAGTTTGGTTTTCACCGCATCTAGGTCGTCTCTGTGTTTCTTCCATGACAGTTTGCAATCTTGTAAGCATGCGGCACCGAGGCCATAGCCTGAGGCATCGCAGGTTAAGGTATCTGGCTTCTTCACATCGTAGTATGCCAATACAGGCGGGTTGGACAGGCATGACTTAAGGATGTTGAACGCATGTTGGTGCTGCTGATACCAGCATCATGCTGTCTCTCTGTGCATCAGTTTCCTGAGGGGTGCGGCAATATCACTCAAATTCGGGATAAACTTCCCCAGGTAGTTTGCCATTCCCAAAAACCTCTGTAGTCCAGGGACATCCTTGGGGGCTGGCATCTCTGAGATTGCTTTCGTTTTCACAGGGTCTGCTTTTAGACCATCACTTGTGAAAATGTGCCCCACATAACTGACCTGGTTCAGACGAAACTTGCACTTTGTAGGGTTTAACTTGAGGTTGATTTCTCGTGCTCGGTTCAGCACCTTCTTTAGGTTGGTGTCGTGTTCAGCAGCATTGCTACCTCCTATAATGATATCATCGACGATGACTGCACAGGGGTACCCTGAGAACAATTGTTCCATGGTGCGCTGAAACACTTCACTTGCAGCATTTATACCAAAGGGCATACGAAGGAATCTGTAGCGCCCAAATGGTGTGCTGAATGTGGTCTTCATGGAAGATTTATGGTCAAGGCGTATCTGCCAGAAATAATTCTTTGCATCCAGGACAGAAAACACTGTCGCTCCTGACATCCGGGATGCCACCTCTTCTACACTACGCATCGGGTGATGAGGTCTTTTTAGAGCAGTGTTGAGATCTTTTGGATTGATGCATAGCCTGATTTCCCATTTGTCCTTCTTGTGTGTGACCACCATGGACGAAACCCAGTCTGAAGGCTCTGATACTGCAGTTATAACACCAAGACTGTGCATACGATCTAGCTCTGCTTTTACACAATCCTGCATTGCCAGGGGGATACGATGAGCGGGACGAACTAAAGGTTGCACGCCGGGGTCCACCGTCATGGAATATGTGACTGGAAGTTCTCCTAGCTCATCTGTGAACAAGTCTTTGTATTCAGCAAGAATTTCTTCAGTGCCGCTCTTCATGTTGACAAGATGTACTTGCGGACTAATTGTGACAATTCCCATGTCCAAACATGCACAAAATCCTAACAACGGCAGGACATCTTGATCCACCAAGTAGAATTGGAGTGAATGATTTTGTCCATTTAAACTACACATCAACGTTGCCAAGCCTTCGGTTTCGATTTTGCTTCCTCAATAAGCTACAAGGTTGGGTGTCTGCGATTGTCTGACTGGTCGCTCACCACTAGAAATTAATTTGAATATCTTTTTAGGCATTACGTTACATTTCGCCCCTGTGTCGACTTTCACCTCTACTGGAATAGCATTTATATGTAAGGTGACAAATCCTTCTTCCAGTGCGGACGCCGGAGGGTTAACAATGTTGACACACTTGTCAGGTTAAATACCATCGACGTAAAAAGTGTCGTCATGGCTGGAGGGTTCTTCCACTTCAAGTTCATGAACTGACTTTCTGTGGTTGTATTTCTTTTGATTGAATTGACAGCTTACTTTGCAACTTTTGCTGAAATTATTCATTTTCTTACAGTTATGACACTGTTGTCCGAAAGCTGGGCATCTCTCTCTCTTTGCTGCATGTTTCCTACCACAGTTTCTGCAATTGGTTATGACTTGTAAATCTCGTTGCTCTTTTTGAAGAGTTTGTCTTGTTTGTTGGCGCCTCTTACTGGAAATCGCTTGTACTGCATCTACATTAGTGACTGTCTGTGGTGTGGCCAACGTTTTACTGTTTTCCTCCGTCATCTCGTGTATGCGACAAATTGAAATGGCTTTAGTGAGCGTTAGGTCGCTGTCCCTTAATGATTTCCTTAAACTTTCTCTGTTAACGCCACATACTATCCTGTCACAGATCAGCTCATCTGTCAGCTCATCAAAACGACAACTTTTAGCCTTAATCCTGAGATCACTAATAAATGTCTCGAGACTCTCACCTTGTCTCTGGTTTCTTGAGTGGAACTTGTGCCTTTCCATTGTTTTATTTTGTTGAGGGTTGCAGATTTCAAGAAACTTCTTTTTCAGACACTCGGGATCTTCTCTTGACTCGGCAGGGGACAAAATTCGTCCGTTCTCACCGGGTTCACGTATCTCCGCTGCATAGACGAACGAGCGCTCCCGCTCTATGGCTTCGGATCCTGCGAGATTTAGGAGTATATAAGCCTTTGCCCTTTCGGGTTTATCGTAATGCGCTGCAGCAATGAAAATGTCGTAATCCTGCTCGAAAATCCGCCAATTGTCGGCAATATTTCCATCGAAACTGAGCGGGTCGGGTCTTCGGAAACAAACCGCCATGGTGAAGTTAGCAGCAACACGTGCGTGTATCACCTTTTCGAACAGCCCAGTTCAATTGTCTATGCAAAATGGTTCACGCAGGCGTAAAGTCCATCTTCTGACACCATGTTGTGTGTTTCTGATTAAGGCACAATAGTCGTAGACATACTATAAGTACTTTATTACTAGGTGCTCTAACACGACGTGTGCGTGTTAATAACCACAAACGGATCCCCCAGTACACTGACCCCGGAAGCAGACAACGGGCTCGCTTTCTTAAAAGACCCCGTACATTTATATATAACATATTGACATGACCATTCCAGCAATGATCTACATAGATTACAGTAAATGCACATGATCAGAACACAGCTCATTCATTTTAAAATCATGGGAAAAATCTAAACAATTCGTCTTTACTATATGATACTGCTATTTCATACTTCCAATGCACGGCAGTGTTATTTGTTTTACTATATCACATACAAAGGACATCTGCTATATCACATACTGCTGTAACGGGTTTACCGGATAAATAAAAGAACATCTTTTATCTTTTTATCGTCTAAAATTACTACAGAAAAAGCCATTTCCACAGTGAAAAACATTCGTTTTTATATAACACGTTATATAACACATATGAAATATGTTTAGAAATGTACACGTGATTGTGGTTTTAATGCCAAAAAAGCGCAGCTCTCCCATTGGGTTCAGTGGGCTTTTAGTGCACTGTTGCCCTCACCAATATGGCGTATAAACATTGACGTATCGCAGCAGCGGAGCAAAGCGGCCAATCCGGTGTCTAGTTATTTATTATGTCAATGGTGTATGCTGTCTGAGAAGCATTAGCAGTGAAAGCGGCAAGTAAACAGTCACTTTTGTTTCAGCTTGAGATGTTAAATACAGATTAACAAATAATTTACTTAGATAATTCATTCAGAAATGCGTTTGAGTGAAGATGACGCTATCGCTGAGTTTTTGACCTTAGGGAGGGGTTCAAACAGACCAATCACAGCGCTTGCGGTCAGTGTAGGGTCCTCCTTGAGTTGACATGTTGTTACATTTTTTGGAGAGGTGCACGTCAGGCTATGTAGAGCTATACGCACAGCCTACGGCAGGGCTCTTCAACTACTTTTCTTTGAGGGCCAGATTCCAAAAGTATAAATAGGCTGCTGGCCAGTTTTTTACCATATCCTCATTAGGGCCCGAGCACGGAGGAGCAAGCCACCGGCTTGCACCGTAGTGCAGAGCCCTTTTGTTTCTGTGTTGTTTATTATTATTATTAGGGCCCGAGCACGGAGGAGCAAGCCACCGGCTTGAACCGTAGTGCAGAGCCCTTTTGTTTCTGTGTTGTTTATTAGGGCCCGAGCACGGAGGAGCAAGCCACCGGCTTGCACCGTAGTGCAGAGCCCTTTTGTTTCTGTGTTGTTTATTATTATTATTATTAGGGCCCGAGCCCGGAGGAGCAAGCCACCGGCTTGCACCGTAGTGCAGAGCACTTTTGTTTCTGTGTTGTTTATTAGGGCCCGAGCACGGAGGAGCAAGCCACCGGCTTGCACAGTAGTGCAGAGCCCTTTTGTTTCTGTGTTGTTATTAGGGCCCGAGCACGGAGGAGCAAGCCGCAGGCTTGCACCGTAGTGCAGAGCGCTTTTGTTTCTGTGTTGTTTATTATTAGGGCCCGAGCACGGAGGAGCAAGCCGCAGGCTTGCACCGTAGTGCAGAGCGCTTTTGTTTCTGTGTTGTTTATTATTATTATTATTATTAGGGCCCGAGCATGGAGGAGCAAGCCACCGGCTTGCACCGTAGTGCAGAGCCCTTTTGTTTCTGTGTTGTTTATTCTTCTTCTTCTTCTTCTCCTTTTGATCGCTAATTTGAAGGCCTAAACATGCTCAAAAACTCACAATATTTTGCACACGCATCAGACCTTGCAAAAATTTACGTCTGATATGGGTTTTAAAATTAGGCGTGGCAAAATGGCTCGCTAGCGCCACCTAGAACTGCCCAGGCCACTACGCAAAATGTACATGCACCAAATTTGGTGGACTCATAGAAGACCCCAAATTATTAAGAAAAGTCTCTTGGAGCATATCTCTAAACCCAACAGGAAGTCCGTTATTTTTGATTTCCTGTGCAATTTTGTAATTTGTTTCAATTTCCAGTCGTCGTACTTTAACGAACTCCTCCTAGAGTTTTAATCCGATCAACATAATCTTCGTGTCATTCTAATCTTAAGGCCTTTGCGAAGCTAAATTGCGGAGATCTTGACTTTTCGTGGGGGAACGTGACCCTGGCGGCCTGCCAAAGTTTGGGGTGTCGCCATGAACAGGAAGTTGTTGTAACTCATTCATACAATGTCCAACAGACCCCAGACTTCACCCAGACTTCACACATTTGATAAAAGTCCTGGACTGAAGACATCTACATGGTAATATTCAGATACAGTTATAGTGCCACCTGCAGGAATCAGGAAGTGACCTGTTTTAAACTGTGATTAACTCCTCATAGAGATTCAAACAGGTCAGCAAAATATTTGGCCAGTATGATCTTCAGACCTTTGTGATGATACATTGCAAAAACCTAACTTTTCGTTGAGGGGCGTGTCCGTGGCGGCCTGACAAAGTTTGATGTTTCGCCAAGAAACAGGAAGTTATAGTAACTCAGGCACACAATGTCTGACCAGTCTCACACTTCACACATTTGATAAAAGTCCTGGCCTGAAGACATCCACATGGTAATATTCAGATACTGTTATAGCGCCACCTGCAGGAAACAGGAAGTGGCATGTTTTAAACTGTGATTAACTCCTCATAGGGATTCGAAGAGGTCAGCATCATATTTGGCCAGTATGATCTTCAGACCTTTGTGATTATATATTGAAAGATCCTAACTTTTCTCTGAGGGGCGTGTCCGTGGTGGCGTGACAAAGTATAATGTTTCGCTATGAAACAGGAAGCTATAGTAACTCAGGTACACAATGTCTGACCAGACCCAAACTTCACATGTTTGAGAAGAGTCCTGGCCTGAACACATATCCATGTCACTATTCACTCATAGCAATAGCGCCACCAGCTGGCAAAAGGGAATGTGACACATTTAAATAAATAATAAATCCTACTATAATTCGCCTGCATTAATTTTATTGCCTATGATTACACATATCCATGTCAGTGTTCACTTATGACAATAGCGCCACCAGCTGGCAAAAGGGAATGTGACACATTTTAATAAATAACAGGAAATCTGGTACATGTAAATAAATTAAAGTCTTTCTATAATATAACTTCCTAGTTCTTTGTGACGATACATTGCAAGTTCCTGACTTTTCGTTGAGGGGCGTGTCAAGTTTGGCGTTTCGCCATGAACAGGAAGCTGTTGTAACTCAGGCCTACAATGTGCAACAGGCCCCAGACCTCACCCAGACTTCACACATTTGATATAAGTCCTGGCCTGAAGACATCTACATGGTAATATTCAGATACAGTTACAGCGCCACCTGCAGGAAACAGGAAGTTGCATGTTTTAAACTGTGATTAATTTATAGAGATTCAAACAGGTCAGCAATATATTTGGCCAGTATGATCTTCAGACCTTTGTGATGATACATTGCAAGTTGCTGACTTTTCGTTGAGGGGCGTGTCCGTGGCAGCCTGACACAGTTTCATGTTTCGTCATGAAACAGGAAGCTATAGTAACTCAGGCACACAATGTATGACCGGCCTCACACTTCACATGTTTGAGAAGAGTCTTGGCCTGAACACATATCCATGTCACTGTTCACTCATAGCAATAGCGCCACCAGCTGGCAAAAGAGAATGTGACACATTTAAATAAATAATAAATCCTACCATAATTCGCCTGCATTAATTATATTGCCTATGATTACACATATCCATGTCAGTGTTCACTTATGGCAATAGCGCCACCAGCTGGCAAAAGGGAATGTGACACATTTAAATAAATAACAGGAAATCTAGTACATGTAAATGAATTAAAGTCTTTCTATAATATAACTTCCTAGACCTTTGTGACCATACATTGCAAGTTCCTGACTTTTCGTTGAGGGGCGTGTCAAAGAGTTGATGTTTCGCCATGAAACAGGAAGCTATAGTAACTCAGGCACACAATGTCTGACCAGTCTCACACTTCACACATTTGATAAAAGTCCTGGCCTGAAGACATCTACATGGTAATATACACATACTGTTATAGCTTCACCTGCAGGAAACAGGAAGTGGCATGTTTTAAACTGTGATTAACTCCTCATACATATTTAAACAGGTCAGAATCAAATTTGGCCAGTATGATCTTCAGACCTTTGTGACGATACATTGCAAGTTGCTGACTTATCGATGAGGGGCGTGTCCGTGGCGGCCTGACACAGTTTGATGTTTCGCCATGAAACAGGAAGCTATTAGTAACTCAGGCACACAATGTCTGACCGGCCTCACACTTCACATGTTTGATAAGAGTCCTGTCCTGTACACATATCCATGTCAGTGTTCACTCATAGCAATAGCGCCACCAGCTGGCAAAAGGGAATGTGACACATTTAAATAAATAAAAAATCCTACTATAATTCACCTGTATTAATTTTATCGCCTATGATTACACATATCCATGTCAGTGTTCACTTATAGCAATAGCGCCACCAGCTGGCAAAAGGGAATGTGACACATTTAAATAAATAACAAATCCTACTATAATTCGCCTGCATTAATTTTATCGCCTATGATTACACATATCCATGTCAGTGTTCACTTATAGCAATAGCGCCACCAGCTGGCAAAAGGGAATGTGACACATTTAAATAAATAACAAATCCTACTATAATTCGCCTGCATTAATTTTATCGCCTATGATTACACATATCCATGTCAGTGTTCACTTATAGCAATAGCGCCACCAGCTGGCAAAAGGGAATGTGACACATTTAAATAAATAACAAATCCTACTATAATTCGCCTGCATTAATTTTATCGCCTATGATTACACATATCCATGTCAGTGTTCACTTATAGCAATAGCGCCACCAGCTGGCAAAAGGGAATGTGACACATTTAAATAAATAACAAATCCTACTATAATTCGCCTGCATTAATTTTATCGCCTATGATTACACATATCCATGTCAGTGTTCACTTATAGCAATAGCGCCACCAGCTGGCAAAAGGGAATGTGACACATTTAAATAAATAACAAATCCTACTATAATTCGCCTGCATTAATTTTATCGCCTATGATTACACATATCCATGTCAGTGTTCACTTATAGCAATAGCGCCACCAGCTGGCAAAAGGGAATGTGACACATTTAAATAAATAACAAATCCTACTATAATTCGCCTGCATTAATTTTATCGCCTATGATTACACATATCCATGTCAGTGTTCACTTATAGCAATAGCGCCACCAGCTGGCAAAAGGGAATGTGACACATTTAAATAAATAACAAATCCTACTATAATTCGCCTGCATTAATTTTATCGCCTATGATTACACATATCCATGTCAGTGTTCACTTATAGCAATAGCGCCACCAGCTGGCAAAAGGGAATGTGACACATTTAAATAAATAACAAATCCTACTATAATTCGCCTGCATTAATTTTATCGCCTATGATTACACATATCCATGTCAGTGTTCACTTATAGCAATAGCGCCACCAGCTGGCAAAAGGGAATGTGACACATTTAAATAAATAACAAATCCTACTATAATTCGCCTGCATTAATTTTATCGCCTATGATTACACATATCCATGTCAGTGTTCACTTATAGCAATAGCGCCACCAGCTGGCAAAAGGGAATGTGACACATTTAAATAAATAACAAATCCTACTATAATTCGCCTGCATTAATTTTATCGCCTATGATTACACATATCCATGTCAGTGTTCACTTATAGCAATAGCGCCACCAGCTGGCAAAAGGGAATGTGACACATTTAAATAAATAACAAATCCTACTATAATTCGCCTGCATTAATTTTATCGCCTATGATTACACATATCCATGTCAGTGTTCACTTATAGCAATAGCGCCACCAGCTGGCAAAAGGGAATGTGACACATTTAAATAAATAACAAATCCTACTATAATTCGCCTGCATTAATTTTATCGCCTATGATTACACATATCCATGTCAGTGTTCACTTATAGCAATAGCGCCACCAGCTGGCAAAAGGGAATGTGACACATTTAAATAAATAACAAATCCTACTATAATTCGCCTGCATTAATTTTATCGCCTATGATTACACATATCCATGTCAGTGTTCACTTATAGCAATAGCGCCACCAGCTGGCAAAAGGGAATGTGACACATTTAAATAAATAACAGGAAATCTGGTACATGTAAATAAATTAAAGTCTTTCTATAATATAACTTCCTAGACCTTTGTGACGATACATTGCAAGTTCCTGACTTTTCGTTGAGGGGCGTGTCAAAGAGTTGATGTTTCGCCATGAAACAGGAAGCTATAGTAACTCAGGCACACAATGTCTGACCAGTCTCACACTTCACACATTTGATAAAAGTCCTGGCCTGAAGACATCTACATGGTAATATTCAGATACTGTTATAGCGTCACCTGCAGGAAACAGGAAGTGGCATGTTTTAAACTGTGATTAACTCCTCATACATATTTAAACAGGTCAGAATCATATTTGGCCAGTATGATCTTCAGACCTTTGTGACGATACATTGCAAGTTGCTGACTTATCGATGAGGGGCGTGTCCGTGGCGGCCTGACACAGTTTGATGTTTCGCCATGAAACAGGAAGCTATTAGTAACTCAGGCACACAATGTCTGACCGGCCTCACACTTCACATGTTTGATAAGAGTCCTGTCCTGTACACATATCCATGTCAGTGTTCACTCATAGCAATAGCGCCACCAGCTGGCAAAAGGGAATGTGACACATTTAAATAAATAAAAAATCCTACTATAATTAACCTGTATTAATTTTATCGCCTATGATTACACATATCCATGTCAGTGTTCACTTATAGCAATAGCGCCACCAGCTGGCAAAAGGGAATGTGACATTTAAATAAATAACAAATCCTACTCTAATATTCGCCTGCATTAATTTTATCGCCTACGATTACACATGTCCATGTCAGTGTTCACTTATAGCAATAGCGCCACCAGCTGGCAAAAGGGAATGTGACATTTAAATAAATAACAGGAAATCTGGTACATGTAAATAAATTAAAGTCTTTCTATAATACTGTATAACTTCCTAGACCTTTGTGACGATACATTGCAAGTTCCAGACTTTTCATGAGGGGCGTGTCCGTGGAGGCGTGACAAAGTTTGATGTTTCGCCATGAAAAAGGAAGCTATAGTAACTCAGGCACGCAATGTCCGACCGGCCTCACACTTCATATGTTTTATAAGAGTCCTGGCCTGAACACATGTCCACGTCAGTGTTCACTTATAGTAATAGCGCCTCCAGCTGGCAATAGGAAATATGGCACGGAAAAATCTATAATGTAACTCATTACATGCACGTTGCCCACCATTCACTGTTCCTGAGGCCGACAGGTGGTGATGGCACAGGGTTGCGGTTGCACTTTTGCGCGAGGGCCTGATCATCGCTGCTTGCAGCTTTAATTAATATTATTCTCCCTCTTTGATCGCTAATTTGAAGGCCTAAACATCTCAACTTTATTTTTTTATTTTTATATATATGCTCAAACATGCTCAAAAACTCACAATAATTTGCACACGTATCAGACCTTGCAAAAATTTACGTCTGATATGGGTTTTAAAATTAGGCGTGGCAAAATGGCTCGCTAGCACCACCTAGAACTGCCCAGGCCACTACGCAATACGTACATGCACCAAATTTGGTGGACTGATAGAACACCCCGAATCATGAAGAAAAGTCACTTGGAGCATATCTCTAAACCCAACAGGAAGTCTGTTATTTTTGATTTCCTGTGCAATTTTGTAATTTGTTTCAATTTCCAGTCGTCATACTTTAACGAACTCCTCCTAGAGTTTTAATCCGATCAACATCATCTTCATGTCATTCTCATCTAAAGGCCTTTGCGAAGCTAAATTGCGGAGATCTTGACTTTTCGTGGGGGAACGTGAACCTGGTGGCCTGCCAAAATTTGGCGTTTCGCCATGAACAGGAAGTTGTTGTAACTCAGGCCTACAATGTCCAACAGGTCCCAGACATCACCCAGACTTCACACATTTGATAAAAGTCCTGGCCTGAAGACATCTACATGGTAATTTTCAGATACAGTTATAGCGCCACCTGCAGGAAACAGGAAATGGCATGTTTTAAACTGTGATTTACTCCTCATAGAGCTTCAAACAGGTCAGCATCATATTTGAACTGTATAGCCAGTATGATCTTCAGACCATTGTGATGATACATTGCAAGATTCTGACTTTTAATTCAGGGGCGTGTCCGTGGCGGCCTCATAAAGTTTGATGTTTCGCCATGAAACAGGAAGCTATAGTAACTCAGGCACACAATGTCCGACCGGCCTCACACTTCATATGTTTGATAAGAGTCCTGGCCTGAACACATATCCATGTCAGTGTTCACTTATAGTCATAGCGCCACCAGCTGGCAAAAGGGAATGTGACGCATTTAAATAAATAACAAATCCTACTATAATTCGCCTGCATTAATTTTATCGCTTACCATTCACTGTTTTCCTTATGCAATCGGGTTGCGGTGGCACCTTCCGCGAGGGCCCGATTATCGCTGCTCGCAGCTTTAATTATTAGGGCCCGAGCACGGAGGAGCAAGCCAACGGCTTGCACCGTAGTGCAGAGCCCTTTTGTTTCTGTGTTGTTTATTATTCTTATTATTAGGGCCCGAGCACGGAGGAGCAAGCCACCGGCTTGCACCGTAGTGCAGAGCCCTTTTGTTTCTGTGTTGTTTATTATTCTTCTTCTTCTTCTTCTCCCTCTTTGATCGCTAATTTGAAGGCCTAAACATGCTCAAAAACTCACAATAATTTGCACACGCATCAGACCTTGCAAAAATTTACGTCTGATATGGGTTTTAAAATTAGGCGTGGCAAAATGGCTCGCTAGCGCCACCTAGAACTGCCCAGGCCACTACGCAATACGTACATGCACCAAATTTGGTGGGCTGATAGAACACCCCGAATCATTAAGAAAAGTCTCTTGGAGCATATCTCTAAACCCAACAGGAAGTCCGTTATTTTTGATTTCCTGTGCAATTTTGTAATTTGTTTCAATTTCCAGTCGTCGTACTTTAACGAACTCCTCCTAGAGTTTTAATCCGATCAACATCATCTTCATGTCATTCTCATCTTAAGGCCTTTGCGAAGCTAAATTGCGGAGATCCTGACTTTTCATGGGGGAACGTGACCCTGGCGGCCATCCAAAGTTTGGCGTTTCGCCATGAACAGGAAGTTGTTGTAACTCAGGCCTACAATGTGCAACAGGCCCCAGACTTCACCCAGACTTCACACATTTGATAAAAGTCCTGGCCTGAAGACATCTACATGGTAATATTCAGATACAGTTATAGCGCCACCTGCAGGAAACAGGAAGTGGCATGTTTTAAACTGTGATTAACTCATCGAGATTCAAACAGGTCAGCAATATATTTGGCCAGTATGATCTTCAGACCTTTGTGATGATACATTGCAAGTTCCTGACTTTTTGTTGAGGGGCGTGTCCATGGCGGCCTGACAAAGTTTGATGTTTCGCCATGAAACAGGAAGTTATAGTAACTCAGGCACAAAATGTCCGAACAGTCTCACACTTCACACATTTGATAAAAGTCCTGGCCTGAAGACATCTACATGGTAATATTCAGATACTGTTATAGCGCCACCTGCAGGAAACAGGAAGTAGCATGTTTTAAACTGTGATTTACTCCTCATACAGATTCAAACAAGTCAGCATCATATTTGACCAGTATAGCCAGTATGATCTTCAGACCTTTGTGATGATACATTTCATGATCCTGACTTTTAGTTGAGGGGCCTGTGCGTGGCGGCATGAAAAAGTTTGATGTTTCGCCATGAAACAGGAAGCTATAGTAACTCAGGCACACAATGTCCGACCAGCCTCACACTTCACATGTTTGATAAGAGTCCTGGCCTGAACACATATCCATGTCAGTGTTCACTTATAGCGATAGCGCCACCAGCTGGCAAAAGGGAATGTGACACATTTAAATAAATAACAAATCCTACTATAATTCGCCTGCATTAATTTTATCACCTATCATTTACTTTTTTTCTTTACATGGCAATATTCAGATACAGTTATAGCGCCACCTGCAGGAAACAGGAAATGGCATGTTTTAAACTGTGTTTAACTGCTCATAGAGCTTCAAACAGGTCAGCATCATATTTGAACTGTATAGCCAGTATGATCTTCAGACCTTTGTGATGATACATTTCATGATCCTGACTTTTCATTGAGGGGCGTGTCCGTGGCGACCTGATAAAGTTTGATGTTTCGCCATGAAACAGGAAGCTATAGTAACTCAGGCACACAATGTCCGACCAGCCTCATACTTCATATGTTTGATAAGAGTCCTGGCCTGAACACATATCCACGTCAGTGTTCACTTATAGTCATAGCGCCACCAGCTGGCAATAGGAAATATGGCACGGAAAAATCTATAATGTAACTCTTTACATGCACGTTGCCCACCGTTCGGTGATGGCACAGGGTTGCGGTTGCACTTTTGCGCGAGGGCCCGATCATCGCTGCTTGCAGCTTTAATTTACTTTTGTATTTGTTTGTTTGGTTTTGTTCTGTCAATTTAACCCTTGAGTTAACTGCCAACCACCATTTTATACCAGCCAGTATTTTGTGTATTACCGGAAGTGTTATTTTTATCTTTTTGGTTTTGTTGCAGGGACCAGCCTGTGTGAGGTTATCTGTCCTTGTGGGTCTTCTGGGTCTCCACCTGTCTTCACTGTGCGGTGGCATGAAGTGGTCTTCACTGCATGTAACTCATAGTGTGTGTGTTGCGTGGCCGGTATGATTTCCTGCTCCTTTTGTAGTTGTGTAGTGGTGTGTTCTTAAATGCTGGTCTGAGGCCCAGTGACCTGTGCTCTTGTCTTAATCTTCTCCCAGGTCTGGTTCCCACTGCAGTTTATTTTTCAATAGGTTAAGTTTGGTTACGAGTTTTAAATGTTTATGACTATTAAGTACCTCAATGTCTTTTTAATGAAGTATTCTCAAAAGATATTTTTATATTCTTCTTAACTATCATTGTTGTGAGGTTGTTTAATAAAGCGATTGAGCTCACTTCTCTGTCCTCATTGAACTATTTGCTGTTGAACCTGTGTGTCCTAACAAAAACACTTAATAACAATTATTTTAATTAAATGGGCTTTTTGCCCTCTACTGGCGCAGATACATAAAAGGATATAAGTAAATATCGATGCTGTCCTTCTGAAACCTACGGAGCCCTTTTAGGGACATGGGGTGGAAAAAATAAGAAAGGGAAGAGAAAAATATTTTTTAAAGCTTTTGCGTTATCTCAAGAAACATTGCGTTCCCTCGCAAAACTTGTGCGTTCTCTCGCAAACATATTTGCGTTATCTCGCAAAACTTTTGCGTTCTCTAGCAAACATATTTGCGTTATCTCGCAAAACATTCAAAAGTCCGTACATTAACAATGGAGCGGTTCAGCATAGATTCCCGTACCAATAACTTGTTATAACACAAATAACACATATTTCCTTAGACAATGATCTACAACCTAGTCTTCCTCAAAACGAGAATATAAATTGATCTCTATATGAGCAGGCGACATAGACAATTCCAAAGAAACCGTCTGCAAAGTGGCTGTAAATCCGAAAAGCGTTACTACAAAAATAGTCATTAATAACTTAAATGTTACGCACTGTGGTCTCACCAAATTTAGTTTACACATTAATGCTCTCCTGCTGAATGTAAACTGGATTTAGTTATACTACAGTATGTAGCACTGAAATTAATGACTATTTTTTGTAGCCTAATGATCTTCGGGTTTTGCACTTTACAGACGATCCCTTCGGTCTTGTCTCAGCCAGCTCCAGACTGAGATCAATACAAGGCTCGATTTGTGGAAATTTAAGTTAAAATTCATTGTTTACGTTACATAGAATGAGGTGTCATTTGTGTTATAAGAACGTTTAGCTCACAAGTTATTGGTCCGAGAATCTGCGACTATAGACCAATGTTTGTATACGGAGCTAGTCTTAAATTCTGACAGCAGGACATTAAACATGAAGTGTTTGTCAGAACTCGCAAAATGTTTTGCGAGATACCGCAAATGTGTTTGCGAGGGAACCCAAAAGTTTTGCGAGATAACGCAAACGTTTTGCGAGGGAACGCAATGATTGCTTGAAACAACGCCTGAAACGTGGTACTGGGGGCCTGGCTGAATATATCTCCAACACGATTTATTCACAACAGCACATCCTGTTCTACATTATTACTTTTTATCGGCAGAACGATCGCGTTATTAGCCCTGGCTATAAATATCACATGTCTTAAATGAGTGTTGCCTGCTTTAACATTTTTCCACTCCATCCGCAAGTAACAAATTTTGCCAAACAGTCAAAGATGCAATTACTTAAATTACGAAATATGTTATATACTCACAGTGCTCAATTTCTTCTAATATATCAGCGGCCTCTTTAAACAGCTCAGATACCCGTCATCCCGCCATAACTTCGAAGTTATCAGTAACCTGATAAGCGTCTTATTTGGTTCGTCTTTGTTTTTTGCCATTAGCATATTGCCACCTACTGGATTGTTGTACAATCAACACAAGATTGCTTACAATAGTTATTTAGTGAAAGTGAAAGTGTGAAAGTGACCTATTCGTCAGATATGGTGACCCATACCCGAAATGTGACCTCTGCTTTTAACCCATCCAGAGAGTAGTGAACACACGTACACTCGGAGCAGTGGGCAGCTATCACTGCAGCGCCCGGGGAGCAAGTAGGGATAAGGTGCCTTGCTCAAGGGCACCTCAGTCGTTACCAGCCGGCCCTGGGAATCAAACCGGCAACCTTCTGGTCACGAGTCCAACTGCCCCAATCGTTACAATTTCCCAATTGCCCACGACTGCCCTTACAATTGTTATTTAGCTACAGACTACGGTAGCCTTTCCATTTTTGACACTGCTGGGCCTACCAATTCCAGACTATCATCTAAGAATATTCAGTTGGCTACTCATTGCTGCATTAAATTGTCTTGTATTATATTATATTGTCTCGCTTAAACCTGTGTCAGACAGATTTTAAAATAAAAATTGAGCCCTTTATTATGACTGCCAAACTCTCTTCCCAGTTAAAACCCAAGTTATAGCTCTTTCACATTATCCTTTTAAAAATACTTCATCATGTTTTAGAAATCTAGTACATCAAAACCACTCATCTTTCTAGGTGTTTTTCTCCACCTAAAGTAGAGCCATTTTAAAAACTGACAAACTTTCTAGAGGGCCACCGTCCTGCAGAGTTCAGCACCAATGATCTCCAACACACCTACTCTGGAAGTTTCTTGTTCCAAGGTTACCACAGCGAGCAGGATGCAGTTCATGGCCAGACCTGATTGTAGAACAGAGAATGGAAAGCGGCGACCTGACAAGAGCTGAGATGATAGAGCTGGATAAAGAAGGATGCGGTCACTTGACACGTCTTCACCACAAAATTTCAAATGCTATTAGATTATTATTGAGTGTGGTGTTTGGATAATTGTGCTTATATTGTGAAAAAAAGAACCCGGTTTTCAAAATTGCGTGTAAACAATTGAAAAAAACTGTAATGATAATCTTAATCTACTCAACTCAATTTTAATCTATAATTTACCTTATTAGTAAATTTATTTATTTTTATTTAGCCTTGTTGTGCAAGCTCTGTCGAGCTTGTGCAGAGGCAGCAGCTTTTGCCAGAGGGGAAATGGAATCCCCTGGTTGGGCCTGGGTTCTCCTGAGGTTTTTTTTCTTGATTAGAGTTTTGGGTTCCTCGCCACCGTTTGCATACTGTTATTTGCACTATTTGCCTGGCCGGGGGGACTGCTTTAGAATTTAAAAGTTTTACTTAATATTGCATATAGGAATTTATAGTCTGTTATATTTGACCTGTGATTCTCTCTCCTTTATCTTAAATGTATGCTCTCACTGTGCGTGCATGTCTGTGTGCATGCGTGCGCGTCTGTGTGTGTCTATGTCTATGCGTGTTAGTACATGTGCATATTCTGTGTGTGGAGTGTTTTGTATGTGGGTATGTCTGTCTTCTGTGTTTTCACCTTTTTCTTGTTTTTACAGGTACAACTTTGTTTTGCTTATAGTCAATGGCCCGGTTTCACAGACACGGTTTATCTTAAGCCAGGACTATGCCTTAGTTGAATTATGATATTTATGTTGTTTTTATAAAAATGCGTTAGAAGAATACATTACTGGTGTGCATCTTGAGACAAAACAATGGTACTAACATATTTTAAGATATTTCTGGGCAAGTTATATTCAGGTCAAACATTCATTTTAGTCTGGGACTAGCCTTAAGCCTTGTCTGTGAAACCGGGCCAATATGTCTCATGTACAGCTGCTTTGTAACAATGAAAATTGTAAAAAGCGCTATATAAATAAAGTTGAGTTGAGTAGTAATCCCTGAAGACATTGATTAACGGAACCAGGTGTGTTTCATCCATTTAAAAGCTAACCTCTGCAGGCCCTCCAGGAATGGAATTTGAGACTCCTGCTTTATTCACATAATCCAAACATAAAGGCCCGGTTTCACAGACAAGGCTTATCTTAAACCAGGACTATGCTTTAATTCAATGAGGATATAAATCGCTTTTGTTAAAATGCCTTAGATAAAATATTTTGTAGTTTGCATCTTGAGACAAAACAATGGCAATGACATATTTTAAGATATGTCAGGACAATTCATTTTCAGTTAAGACAGCCTAAACTTTTATTATAAAATGGTCAGTTCTGGTCCTTGATTCTGATTTGCTGAGCTGAGTTCTAAGACGTTAGAAAATACCCTGATTTATAATGGCTGACATAGCCTAAATATCATTCAGGCTATGTGCAGCTGCTTTGTAACAATGAAAATTGTAAAAGCGCTATATAAATAAAGTTGAGTTGAGTTTTATTTACTATATTTTATGAAACCTTGCTACACATATGGTATAGCCGTTTTATAAAAGCAATAAGCCCCGCGAAAAGTGCATTTTATAACAGCTAAGGTTTAACAGCTGTTATAAAATGCACTGTAACCCACTGCTTCTTGGGGAATGTTGCTTTATTTTAGTCTGGGACTAGTTTTAAGCCTTGTTTGTAAAACCTGGAAAAAGTCTGTGATGATGGAGGCTGGACGAGAGCCGTGAGGAACATAAAGTCTAACTATACTAAAGTCTAACCTTTGTATTATAGTTTTCCAACCAATATCAGACAATATTTCAAAAAGCTCAAACTTTTACAAATCTTTAATTTTAATCAATACTTTGGAATGCGTGTGAAACTGATGCTGTTTCTAAAGTTCATAGTTCACCGTACCCTAAAATAAAGTTAAAAACTTTTCTAAAGTGCTTATAAATGTATATTGTATTTGTCAAATATATGTTATACATGAATATTAAATATATTGTCCTAAAAAGAGCTACATTTACAATTACATAATGCTTAATTATCACATTTATCCATGTTAGGATATGATTTAAAGAGAATTTACTGTATATGTGGCCCACATATCAATTCTTCTCCTCTTGTCATCTAGCACAAGGTACAAGTATACACTGTTAGACTGCTTGACAGCCTGTGTAATCCTCAATGTCAGACTGATTATCATGTTCCAAGAGTCTGTGACAGCAACTACACACACAGAAATATAATTATATACAGAGGTGGGTAGTAACGCGCTACATTTACTTCGTTACATTCACTTGAGTAACATTTTGGAAAATATGTACTTTTTAAGTAAAATTTAAAGTGTGTACTTTTACTCTTACTTGAGTAAATTTCTAATAGAAAATCTGTACTTTTACTTCGTTACATAACTTACATTGCGTGACGTTCCTTTGTTCCTTCATTTTAAAATAATGCTTGTTAAAACGCGTTGTTTATTTCAAGGTTGTCGTCTCTTTTTACGGGCATTCCCGAGTGATCGATTCTTTTGAGTCGATTGTTTTGAAAGCATTAATTGAACAATGGGCAAAACCATTTGAATAGGCTAATGAATCAGTTCAAATGATTTGTTCAGTTCGCAGCACGATCTGAATCATCTGAAGCAGGATTACTCACTCCTCGTAGCGCGAAACTTAAGAACACGCAGAACACAAAGAGCGTTGGATGAAGTGGATATTAATCTATATCTATACAATCAAAACTGCAAATGTGTCATATTGTTTGCCAGCAATGATAAATGCCCGCCATATGCGCGCACCCGCGCGACCTGTTCGTCAGACACAGCAACATGCGCGTTACCTGTCAGACACAGAGACGTGGGCTTGCAGAAATATACATTTGAAGAACAGAAGGAAGAAAACTTGTTGATGGGCGTGTGTTCACTGTTTACTGTTTGTTTACAAGTAAGAGCGTTTCACAACACACACGTGACACAACACGAGAAAACATGAGCTTTGTTCAAAAATGTGTATTTCATTTAAGAGAGCACTGCAGATGTTCTAGATCATCTTAGGAAATGCTCTGAGTTTAGTTATGCTTTAGTTTGACATGGTCTATTATTCTAAATAAGTTGTGTAAACTACATTGACATCAGGACTAGATGAAATTTACAGAAATGCTTGTCTCTTCTGTGTTTGTCTATTCTTTAGTCTCTCTAGTATATTGCAAAGATATCTGCTTATGATAATTAAAAATATTGATTAAAATGTAATATTAAAATATTGGCGTTAATATTAATTTTATGTAGTAGGCCTATATAATCAGATACAAAGTAACTAAGTAACTAGCTACTTGAGTAGTTTTTTCATTGCATACTTTTTTACTTTTACTCAAGTAATTTTTAAAATAGTGACTTTTACTTGAGTAACAATTTCTCTAGTTACTTGTACTTTTACTTGAGTAAAGATTTTGGCTACTCTACCCACCTCTGATATATATAATTCAATTCAATTCAATTTTATTTATATAGCGCTTTTCACAATGTGCATTGTTCCAAAGCAGCTTTACAGGAGCAAATAAGAAAAACACAGAAAGGTAAAACACAGCACAGTGCATGGTGTTTATAGACCAAGCAAGATCATTATAATAAATAATATCTAATAAATAAATGAATAAATAAATAAATAAATGCAGTCTCCCGGTGAGCAAGCCAACACTGCACTGCTCTGCTGTGGCGAGGAACCCAAACTCCAATGTGAATAATGGAGAAAAAAAAACCTCGGGAGAAACCAGGCTCAGCCGGGAGGGCCAGATCTCCTCTGACGTGTCATAGCTGCACTCAGTGACCCCGACCAAAGCCACCGAGCAACGTCCACGAAGAACAGGGAGAGCCCACGAGCCGCGACCCAGGAAGCCCCACCCGCCGAAACCGTGCAAGTTGTTGGACTTAAGGTCAGTCCTGCATGCTCAAAAATTTGCACGGAGACGTTCTCCAAAATTTAACAGAAGTTTATTATCAGATGTAAAAAGGGTAACAAAGCTTTGGGTTGTCAGTCACTCTCCACACTCTCTCAAAAGCCAACAACCCAGATTATTCAAAAAACACACATATTTATTCAGTATTTGACGTCGTTCTCATCTTCTGACTCCTCCTTTTTCTCTGTGGAGTATTGCTCCTTAGCAACCAATCACCGTGAATCAGTTTATCTGACTCCGCCCTTCTTTGTTAGTTCCTGTAAAACAACATCTCTCACAACACATGTTTTACATCCTGTGGTCAGTCACTAGTTTTGGGGAATGTTCCCTAGAGACAGTTTCTTTTTGGGGAGTGTTCCCTAGAGACAGTTTCTTGTGGCCGGACAACATACCAACATTCTTAACATTCTTTTAGTAAAAAGAAAACACTCAATCATCTAATGCTTTTAATTATGTAGCGTTGTTTCTTAATCCTATGATTCATTAAAACACATCACAACTCATGATTATACTTAAAACAAATGCAGTGGATTGATTCATAACATTTCTTTTCTGTGTGACTCTTTGTGTGTGTGTGTGTGTGTGTGTGTGTGTGTGTTGACTTAGTTAAATTTATGGTTCCAACCCCCACTTATCCTGTCTCACTCCGCTTGCCACAGTAACTTTTCACTGAGTAAAATAGCAAGCACATGATAAAAGCACACAGCTTAATGATTTAATGAAAGAAAACACTTATTGATTATATTGATAATTAAATCATACTTTTAACTGAAAAATATTTCCACAAGGTCCAACCCGGTGTTCTCATCAACCAGACAACAGAGGAAAACCAGGGAAAAGTAGTAATGGCATAATTAACTTTATTCCTCTGTTGTCCGACATCGACCACAAAACAAGACCAACCAGACCAGACCCACACAGTCCCAACAAATGAAACGCCCCGAACCACAACCAACAAGCCCCCCCACTCCCTACAACACCCACCCAGCTACCTCCAATCAAAGTCACTGAGTGCAGCCATAACTTCAAACTGCTGTCATGTGATGTAAGTTTAGCATTAAATACCAAGTATTGTAAATTTAGCATTTATGTGACAGGTAGTCCGTCTTTGCTCTCGGTTGGGGATGGAATTGTCTGAGCTGGGCCGGCCAGATGGTCGCCTTTTTCTTGGGTGGTGATGGAATTGCCTTGGATGGAGCTGGGATGGTCAGTCAGTCCGCAGGCTCTCGCAGGAGGATGGCACGGGATTTTCCGATGTAGCTGGCGTAATCTCTAGTTGTGGATGGGCATATGACGTTCATCTGGGCCTGGCGAGGGCCAGAAAGAGAATAATTAGCGTAGCTGCTGTTCATTAGCTATGTATTAGTGAATGCTTGGCTGAAAAGATGTGTCTTTAATCTAGATTTAAATTGGGAGAGTGTGTCTGACCCTCGAATAGTATCGGGGAGGCTATTCCAGAGTTTAGGTGCTACGTATGAGAAAGCTCTACCCCCTTTGGTGGATTTAGTTATTCTAGGTGTTATCAAAAGTCTGGAGTTTTGAGATCTTAGAGAGCGTGATGGGTTGTAGTGTGGTAGAAGCTCTGTTATGTAGGTAGGGGCTAAACCGTTTAAGGCTTTATAAGTAATTAAAAGAACTTTAAAGTCAATACGATACTTAATGGGTAACCAGTGAAGGGTTGATAACATTGGGGTTATGTGATCGTATTTTCTGGACCTGGTTAGAACTCTGGCAGCTGCATTCTGAACTAACTGTAGTTTGTTTATTGATGCTGCAGGACAACCACTAAGCAGTGCATTACAGTAGTCAAGTCTTGAGGTCACAAATGCATGAATAAGCTTCTCTGCATCAGCCACACATAAAATATTTCGCAATTTGGCAACATTTCTAAGGTGGAAGAAGGCTGTTTTTGTGACATTTGAGATGTGATTTTTAAATGACAGGTTGCTGTCTAATATAACGCCAAGGTCTTTAACTGTATTTGTTGGAGTAACAGTGCAGCCTTCAATTTGCAGGTCATAATCCGAAATATTCTGCTCACGTGTCTTTGGTCCGATAAGTAATATTTCTGTTTTATTAGAATTTAAAAGAAGGAAATTACAAGTCATCCAATGCTTTATATCTCGATGCACTCTGCCAATTTGGATAGCTGGAAGGAATCATCTGGTCTTGATGAGATATATAGCTGAGTATCATCTGCATAACAGTGGAAGCTAATTCCATGTTTTCTAATAATGTTTCCAAGGGGCAGCATGTATATGGAGAATAGCAAGGGTCCTAAAACCGATCCCTGAGGTAATCCATAATTTACTTGCGTTAGATTTGATGATTCCCCATTTAAATGGACAAATTGATGTCTGTCTGATAAGTAAGATCTGAACCATGTAGTGCCTGTCCCTGAATACCGGTATAATTGTGTAAGCGATCTAGAAGTATTTTATGGTNCTGGCTGCAATAGTGTCTGATCATTGAGGACTGTGTTGGTTAAATGAAAACTAATAGCATTTTCACAAATATGTGTATATGTTTTGACTGAAGGGTGTATGTTTTGACTGAAGTGTGTCATTTTGCAAACAAACTAGGAATTATGCAAATTGAGTGTGGTGTTTGGATAATTGTGCTTATATTGTGAAAAAAAGAACCCGGTTTTCAAAATTGCGTGTAAACAATTGAAAAAAACTGTAATGATAATCTTAATCTACTCAACTCAATTTTAATCTATAATTTACCTTATTAGTAAATTTATTTATTTTAATTTAGCCTTGTTGTGCAAGCTCTGTCGAGCTTGTGCAGAGGCAGCAGCTTTTGCCAGAGGGGAAATGGAATCCCCTGGTTGGGCCTGGGTTCTCCTGAGGTTTTTTTTCTTGATTAGAGTTTTGGGTTCCTCGCCACCGTTTGCATACTGTTATTTGCACTATTTGCCTGGCCGGGGGGACTGCTTTAGAATTTAAAAGTTTTACTTAATATTGCATATAGGAATTTATAGTCTGTTATATTTGACCTGTGATTCTCTCTCCTTTATCTTAAATGTATGCTCTCACTGTGCGTGCATGTCTGTGTGCATGCGTGCGCGTCTGTGTGTGTCTATGTCTATGCGTGTTAGTACATGTGCATATTCTGTGTGTGGAGTGTTTTGTATGTGGGTATGTCTGTCTTCTGTGTTTTCACCTTTTTCTTGTTTTTACAGGTACAACTTTGTTTTGCTTATAGTCAATGGCCCGGTTTCACAGACACGGTTTATCTTAAGCCAGGACTATGCCTTAGTTGAATTAAGATATTTATGTTGTTTTTATAAAAATGCGTTAGAAGAATACATTACTGGTGTGCATCTTGAGACAAAACAATGGTACTAACATATTTTAAGATATTTCTGGGCAAGTTATATTCAGGTCAAACATTCATTTTAGTCTGGGACTAGCCTTAAGCCTTGTCTGTGAAACCGGGCCAATATGTCTCATGTACAGCTGCTTTGTAACAATGAAAATTGTAAAAAGCGCTATATAAATAAAGTTGAGTTGAGTAGTAATCCCTGAAGACATTGATTAACGGAACCAGGTGTGTTTCATCCATTTAAAAGCTAACCTCTGCAGGCCCTCCAGGAATGGAATTTGAGACTCCTGCTTTATTCACATAATCCAAACATAAAGGCCCGGTTTCACAGACAAGGCTTATCTTAAACCAGGACTATGCTTTAATTCAATGAGGATATAAATCGCTTTTGTTAAAATGCCTTAGATAAAATATTTTGTAGTTTGCATCTTGAGACAAAACAATGGCAATGACATATTTTAAGATATGTCAGGACAATTCATTTTCAGTTAAGACAGCCTAAACTTTTATTATAAAATGGTCAGTTCTGGTCCTTGATTCTGATTTGCTGAGCTGAGTTCTAAGACGTTAGAAAATACCCTGATTTATAATGGCTGACATAGCCTAAATATCATTCAGGCTATGTGCAGCTGCTTTGTAACAATGAAAATTGTAAAAGCGCTATATAAATAAAGTTGAGTTGAGTTTTATTTACTATATTTTATGAAACCTTGCTACACATATGGTATAGCCGTTTTATAAAAGCAATAAGCCCCGCGAAAAGTGCATTTTATAACAGCTAAGGTTTAACAGCTGTTATAAAATGCACTGTAACCCACTGCTTCTTGGGGAATGTTGCTTTATTTTAGTCTGGGACTAGTTTTAAGCCTTGTTTGTAAAACCTGGAAAAAGTCTGTGATGATGGAGGCAGGACGAGAGCCGTGAGGAACATAAAGTCTAACTATACTAAAGTCTAACCTTTGTATTATAGTTTTCCAACCAATATCAGACAATATTTCAAAAAGCTCAAACTTATACAAATCTTTAATTTTAATCAATACTTTGGAATGCGTGTGAAACTGATGCTGTTTCTAAAGTTCATAGTTCACCGTACCCTAAAATAAAGTTAAAAACTTTTCTAAAGTGCTTATAAATGTATATTGTATTTGTCAAATATATGTTATACATGAATATTAAATATATTGTCCTAAAAAGAGCTACATTTACAATAACATAATGCTTAATTATCACATTTATCCATGTTAGGATATGATTTAAAGAGAATTTACTGTATATGTGGCCCACATATCAATTCTTCTCCTCTTGTCATCTAGCACAAGGTACAAGTATACACTGTTAGACTGCTTGACAGCCTGTGTAATCCTCAATGTCAGACTGATTATCATGTTCCAAGAGTCTGTGACAGCAACTACACACACAGAAATATAATTATATACAGAGGTGGGTAGTAACGCGCTACATTTACTTCGTTACATTCACTTGAGTAACATTTTGGAAAATATGTACTTTTTAAGTAAAATTTAAAGTGTGTACTTTTACTCTTACTTGAGTAAATTTCTAATAGAAAATCTGTACTTTTACTTCGTTACATAACTTACATTGCGTGACGTTCCTTTGTTCCTTCATTTTAAAATAATGCTTGTTAAAACGCGTTGTTTATTTCAAGGTTGTCGTCTCTTTTTACGGGCATTCCCGAGTGATCGATTCTTTTGAGTCGATTACTGTGGCAAGCGGAGTGAGACAGGATAAGTGGGGGTTGGAACCATAAATTTAACTAAGTCAACACACACACACACACACACACACACACACACAAAGAGTCACACAGAAAAGAAATGTTATGAATCAATCCACTGCATTTGTTTTAAGTATAATCATGAGTTGTGATGTGTTTTAATGAATCATAGGATTAAGAAACAACGCTACATAATTAAAAGCATTAGATGATTGAGTGTTTTCTTTTTACTAAAAGAATGTTAAGAATGTTGGTATGTTGTCCGGCCACAAGAAACTGTCTCTAGGGAACACTCCCCAAAAAGAAACTGTCTCTAGGGAACATTCCCCAAAACTAGTGACTGACCACAGGATGTAAAACATGTGTTGTGAGAGATGTTGTTTTACAGGAACTAACAAAGAAGGGCGGAGTCAGATAAACTGATTCACGGTGATTGGTTGCTAAGGAGCAATACTCCACAGAGAAAAAGGAGGAGTCAGAAGATGAGAACGACGTCAAATACTGAATAAATATGTGTGTTTTTTGAATAATCTGGGTTGTTGGCTTTTGAGAGAGTGTGGAGAGTGACTGACAACCCAAAGCTTTGTTACCCTTTTTACATCTGATAATAAACTTCTGTTAAATTTTGGAGAACGTCTCCGTGCAAATTTTTGAGCATGCAGGACTGACCATTAAGTCCAACAACTGTTGCACGGTTTCGGCGGGTGGGGCTTCCTGGGTCGCGGCTCGTGGGCTCTCCCTGTTCTTCGTGGACGTTGCTCGGTGGCTTTGGTCGGGGTCACTGAGTGCAGCATGACACGTCAGAGGAGATCTGGCCCTCCCGGCTGAGCCTGGTTTCTCCCAAGGTTTTTTTTTCTCCATTATTCAGCATTGGAGTTTGGGTTCCTCGCCACAGCAGAGCAGTGCAGTGTTGGCTTGCTCACCGGGAGACTGCATTTATTTATTTATTTATTCATTTATTTATTAGATATTATTTATTATAATGATCTTGCTTGGTCTATAAACACCATGCACTGTGCTGTGTTTTACCTTTCTGTGTTTTTCTTATTTGCTCCTGTAAAGCTGCTTTGGAACAATGCACATTGTGAAAAGCGCTATATAAATAAAATTGAATTGAATTGAATTATATTATCAGAGGTGGGTAGAGTAGCCAAAATCTTTACTCAAGTAAAAGTACAAGTAACTAGAGAAATTTTACTCAAGTAAAAGTCACTATTTAAAAATTACTTGAGTAAAAGTAAAAAAGTATGCAATGAAAAAACTACTCAAGTAGCTAGTTACTTAGTTACTTTGTATCTGATTATATAGGCCTACTACATAAAATTAATATTAACGCAATATTTTAATATTACATTTTATCAATATTTTTAATTATCATAAGCAGATATCTTTGCAATATACTAGAGAGACTAAAGAATAGACAAACACAGAAGAGAAAGCATTTCTGTAAATTTCATCTAGTCCTGATGTCAATTTACACAACTTATTAGAATAATAGACCATGTCAAACTAAAGCATAACTAAACTCAGAGCATTTCCTAAGATGATCTAGAACATCTGCAGTGCTCTCTTAAATGAAATACACATTTTTGAACAAAGCTCATGTTTTCTCGTGTTGTGTCACTGTGTGTTGTGAAAGCTCTTACTTGTAAACAAACAGTAAACAGTGAACCACACGCCCATCAACAAGTTTTCTTCCTTCTGTTCTTCAAATGTATATTTCTGCAAGCCCACGTCTCTGTGTCTGACAGGTAACGCGCATGTTGCTGTGTCTGACGAACAGGTCGCGCGGGTGCGCGCATATGGCGGGCATTTATCATGCTGGCAAACAATATGACACATTTGCAGTTTTGATTGTATAGATATAGATTAATATCCACTTCATCCAACGCTCTTTGTGTTCTGCGTGTTCTTAAGTTTCGCGCTACAAGGAGTGAGTAATCCTGCTTCAGATGATTCAGATCGTGCTGCGAACTGAACAAATCATTTGAACTGATTCATTAGCCTATTCAAATGGTTTTGCCCATTGTTCAATTAATGCTTTCAAAACA
>NC_079913.1:14516136-14553993 GCF_024868665.1 Triplophysa rosa
CGTGGACCTCTTGAAGCTTGTCTCTGGTGTTGTTGACAATTCTGTCCAAGATGCTTTCAAGTACACAAGTAATCCTCAGGTAGTGCTGAATTCTGGCGATCAAACCGGCACTGAACTCTTACTTGCGCAGACTTTGGGGAGTCAGGAAGTTTCGGCAGTGTTGGCAGCACACTCTACTGGAGGTTTGAGTGAATTTATGGGGACAGTCCTGGAACTTGTTCAGCTGCAACAGTCTGACCCTCCTTTGCAACACAGCAGCCTTGTGACTCAGCAGGAACAGGACAGCTCCTTGTGTCGGATTTTGTATTACCTTGAGAGACGTCAAAAACCATCTCGGAAAGAACAAGCAAAAGAAACCACAAGTGTGTACAAGTTGTTGAAACACTATGACAAATTGGTCATTAGGAATGGAGTGCTGTATAAGGTGAAAAAAGATCCTAAGCTGAACAAGAAACTGTTCCTGTTTGTTGTGCCTGCATCTCTGAAAACGCAAGTTCTCCATGGAATTCATGATGCAGCAGGTCACCAGGGATGTAGTCGAACACTGTCACTTGCGAGACAAAGATTTTTCTGGATTGGGATGAAAAAAGATGTTGATGATTATGTGAGCAATTGCCATCGATGTGTGGTTGGGAAAACACCTGAACCCAATGCGTGTGCACCACTGGAAAGCATCCGAACTTCGGAGCCATTAGAATTGGTTTGCATTGATTTTTGGTCGGCCGAGATCAGAGAAGGGAAGTGTGTTGACGTGCTAGTTGTGACTGATCATTTTACGAAAATGGCACTTGCATTTCCATGCCAAAACCAGTCAGCTAAACAAGTAGCGAAGAGGCTCTGGAATGATTTCTTTCTGGTCTATGGGTTCCCCAAACGAATTCATTCGGACCAAGGGGCAAATTTCGAGAGTAAGTTAATCAAGGAGTTATTGACCATGGCGGGGGTCGACAAGTCACACACGACACCGTATCACCCCATGGGTAACGGCATTGCAGAGAGATTCAATCGGACACTAGGGAGCATGATCAGGACATTGCCCCCTAAAGCAAAATCCAAATGGCCACAGATGCTGCAGCAACTTACCTTCTGTTACAACTGCACGGAACATGAGACGACAGGCTTTGCTCCCTTCTTTCTAATGTTTGGCAGAGTTCCTCGTCTTCCAATTGACATGCTGTTTCGGAATGTACTTTCCGATGAAGATGTGGTGGACTATCAGGATTTTGTGGCCAAGCTGAGGAAAGATTTGCGTGAAGCAGCACAAATAGCGCAGCGGCATACCCTAAAGGAACAGGAACGACACGAAAGACTGTATAACAGAAAAGTGAAGGGTTGTGCACTGGCTGTTGGCGACAGGGTGCTCGTTGCGAACAGAGGGGAAAGAGGAAGTAAAAAGGTTGCTGACAAATGGAATTCATCCCCATATGAGGTTGTGTCTGTGAAGCCTGATATTAATGTCTACAGGATTCGAGAAATCGATTCTGACAAAGTGAGAGTTGTACATAGGAATCTTTTGTTACCTGTTAACTTCTTACCAGTCGATAACGACCAGGACCAAGTTCACGGGGACGATGACATGAATGCTGGAACTGATTTTCAAGGAGACGAAGCTGACCAAGAAAACAGAACCGCAAATTGGATATTAAGTAGTCGAAATGAGTTTGTTGAGGAAGATTGTCAAACAAACTGTCCAGACTTACCTGAAATATCAGACTGTGTGTCAGAACTTCGGGACTCTGCTAGTGTTGATGTTGGAAACCTGATTGACGAAAGTGATGTCATCTGTGATGGAGACGGAAGTGTCATCAATATGTAACAAAATCGAGCAGGCATTAGCATCAATTCCCCCGTTAAGGCTGGTGGGGGCGCTGTTGAAATTATTTAAGGGAATCGGCCTGTGTTGCTCGCTCTCTCTCTCTTCACTCTCTTCCGCTTTGTGCCAAGTGACGAGTGTAGGTCTGCGCATTTGGTTGACATGTGCGGTTGTGTTTGCCTTCGGTTGTCATGAGGTTAGTCCCTAAATGGCAGGTAATAAGGCTGAGTGTTTACTTTACGGGTGTATATAGAGGGGGTTGCGTGAGAGGAGAGAAATTGTGGTGAGAGCGTTTGTGGTTTCACTTTGGTTCAGTGCATTATTTGAATTGGGTTTATTTTTGTTATTTTTGATGTGATAAAGTAGAACTTGTTTGGTAAATGATTTGGGATTTAGTGTTCATGTTATTTCTTTTTGTTTTATTTGTTTTTGGAAAGAGTGGTTGTCTGTTATTTTCCCAGACCCGGAAGTTGACATAGGAACAGTGTAAGCTGATTAATGAATTTTGATGATTTGACATTGAGATTTGGTTGAATCTATGCAATGAAGTTTTGTTTGTTTCTTTCTAATTAAATGGAAGGTATCATTTTCCCATGTATGACTGAATTGGAGAATGGGTTGATATTAACCTTATTGGCTTTTAGTATATATGCTTCATTGTTAATTATTTGATTTTTGTTGTATTTATTTTTTTCATTAGTATTGTAAAATGGTAATTAAAAGGTAAATGTGACTGGGTCTGGAGTGTAATTATTTATATATATATTTTGTTTGTTTTAAGTAAAATGGGTGCACTGTAAATGATCTGAATAATTGTGTATTGATTCAAGCTTGAATAAGAAAACACTGAAAAAACCTACTGTTGCTGCTTGTATTTTATTCATTTGATATTAAGAAAACTTTGGAAGAAATTAACTATGTGGTGGTTAGTAAACCCCTGGCGCCCGAACATAAATATTAATGATTAAATACCGTCACAGATTTGGCGCCCGAACAGGGACCCTCAGATGTTGGGTGTTAATTGCACTATCACTGCAGCGCCCGGGGAGCAAGTAGGAGCAAGGCACCTTACCCCTACTTGCTCCCCGGGCGCAGCAGTGATAGCTGCCCACTGCTCCGAGGGTACGTGTGTTCACTACTCTCTGGATGGGTTAAATGCAGAGGTCACATTTCGTTGCCTTGTACCTTCGTACATGTGCAATGACAATAAATTGAATCTAAATCTAAAAATCTAAATCTAAATCTAATTGGTTTTGTGCTGTATGTTAATATGGAAGCTGGAACATCTCTTATCAACTTCAACGAAGTTTTGGAGGACAGTTGGGTGGCGACTCCCTCCCATAATAGTCCTAATACTCCACCGAATGTAGAGCGATCTTTGTTGGATGATGATATGGATTTGGAACAATCTTTTTTGGGAGTTCCTCTTATTCAAACAGTTCAACCAGATGAACAAACTAGTTTTTCTCAAGTAATTGATTCGCTTAAAACTGTGGTTGTTGATATTGTCGTTCAACAAAAAAATTGTTTTGAGGAAAGTGTTAAGCGTTGTACTCTGGAGGTACCTAAAGCCACATTAGCAGTGGTGGAAAACTCACAGATTGTGTTTTTGGAGGTTCTTAGTGACCGTATGCAAATTTTTACCAAACAATTGAAGCTATTCAGTGGAATGCTAAGCAATCACAAAGTGAGCTAAAAGAATTGCTTGATGATGCTTACAAATCATTGATTTCTTCTTTTAAAACGGCTATAGAAGAATGTGGTCTAGAAAGAAAGGAGTTTGTCCAAGAAGTTCAATGTTTGAAGAAGCAACTACTTACTGTACAAACTTCCCTTGAATCTCTTATTCGGAAAAGTACTACACATGACAGTAAGGTAGCCGGGCATGATGCTGCTATTCAGGTATGTCTGGGTACAAACGTACAAAATGTACAATGTAAAACTGATGTTTTAGTAAGTCAAACTCCTGTTTCATCTAACTTGGCATGTGGCCGGGTATTGCCTATTAGAATGGTTTTTCCTTCTTTTGGCGGAGAACAAGAGGAAACAGATCCTTTAATTTAGTTGGAAAAGTGTAAAGATTTCTTGGCTCTCAGACCTATGTTAAACTGTGAGATTTTAACAACCATGCGTAGTGTTTTACATGCATCAGCTCGTGATTGGTGGGAGACTGTTAGGTTAAAAATTGAGTCCTGGGAAGATTTTCAAAAAGCTTTTTTAGCGGCTTTCCTACCAGAAGATTATCAAGATGAGTTGGAGGATAGAATAAGAAGTCGTCTACAAGGGGCTAATGAGAGTATTCGAGATTTTGCTTTCTCCTTTCAAGCTCTATTTAAGCGGTGGAAAAAAGAAGCTACAGATGATGAGGTTTTAAAAGCTTTGTTGAAAGCTATGAATCCCTGTTTTGCTAGTCAACTTCGTGGTCGTGTTCAGACAGTGGAGGAATTAGTGAAGCTGGGAACTCAGATAGAAAGGGATTACGATCATCAGAAGAAGTATAATCGGCTTCAGCTGTCGGAGACTGGTAGATGGGACCAGAACCTACAGATTAGAAAGAAAAAAGAAGCAGAGGTAAAAGTTAATCCAGGACCAGACCACAGAAACCCAAGTTTGTTGTGTTGGAGGTGTCAGGAAAATCATTCTCCAGGTTCCTGTCCTACCTTTAAGACTTCTCTGAGTGGGAAACACTTTGGGGGGCAAACTAAGGGTAGTAACTCTGGGAGTCACGATCAACAAAAAGGGTTAGTGTCTGCTTATGATATCCAACGACTTGTACAAGAAAAAAAATTAGTGGGCAACAAAATAGATGTGAGGGGTGGTCCTATGATACTTCGTCAATTGGTTGTTCCATTAACTGTGAGGGATTGCTCTGGTAAAGCACTTGTAGATACAGGGGCTACATATACATTGTTGAACATTGAATTGTGGAATAAGATGAAAAATCCTAAAGAACAACTTGATCCATGGCATGAGGGACCACTTTATCTGGCAAATGGGGATGCTACTGCACCTCTTGGACAAAAGATTCTGGATTTTTACATGCATGGTTTGCATTTTCAGATTCCTACTGTAGTCCTTCCTGCTCAGAGACTTGTTTATTCAGTGGTGTTGGGGCTAGATTTTATAGCACTGACTGGTTTACAGCTGAATATTAAAGATCAATTGTACAGTTTTTCAGATGATTTAAACAATCGTGTTTTCCCTTTTCAACCACCAATTACACCAGGAGATTCCTGGAGGTATGGGAAAGCATCTGGGAATGATAGACCTACTGCTTCTCTTTTTTTGTCCCTCCCTCCTATCCAATTTGAATGGACAGAAAGTGAGTGTGTGGAGAGTGTTGTTCAGAAGGAGAGTAGGGAAGATCTTGTAGAATTAGTGCAGAGAAAAACCAGTGAGAGCAATCTGCCAGAAAAAGAATCATACGTTCTCTTTACACTTTTGTACGACCATCCCGAAGTTTGTACTTCGACTTTGGGTAGAAATCATTTAGTTCAGTATAAAATCAATGTTTGTTCTGATGTGGTTGTTGCCCAGAAGCCATATAGGTTGCCAGTACACAAAAAGCAAATGGTTAAAGAACAAATTGATGATATGCTTGTACGAGATATCATCCAACCATCCCACTCTCCTTGGGCATCACCAGTTGTGTTAGTCCCTAAAAAGGATGGAGGTCAGCGGTTTTGTGTTGATTATCGCAGATTAAATGCTGTGAGTGAAAGCGATGCATTTCTCCTTCCAACTGTGGGTGAAATTTTGGAATCTCTTGCTGGGGCCAGGGTGTTCAGTACCCTTGATCTTAATAGTGGGTACTGGCAAGTGGCAATGGACCCAGCAAGTATGGCTAAAACTGCTTTTGTGTCACCTTTTGGGCTGTATGAGTTCAAGGTCCTACCCTTTGGTTTGAAGAACGCGCCTGCTACCTTTCAAAGGCTCATGAATAGGGTATTGGCTGACTGTTTGGGGCAATTTTGTCTGGTATATTTTGATGACATAGTCATTTACTCTACAAGTTTCAGTCAGCATATACAGGATCTTCAAAGGGTCCTGTTGTGTTTACAGAAGGCTGGGTTGACCCTTAAACTCCAGAAATGTCATTTCTGTTTAACAGAGATTAAGTTTCTTGGACATGTGGTGACTCCAGAAGGAGTGAAGGCAGATCCTGTTAAAACAGAGGCCATTCAGAATTTTCCAACTCCAAAAAGTCTTAAAGAACTTCAAAGGTTTTTGGGGATGAGTGGGTGGTATCACAAGTATGTTCCTAATTTTTCGGATATTGCAGAACTCCTAAATGCTTTGAAACGAAAAGGAGCTCGTTTTCAGTGGACAGCAGAATGTCAGGCCTCTTTTGAGTGTTTGAAAATGCATCTTTCTTCTCCACCTATACTAGGACATCCTAATCATACATATACTTTTATAGTATATACAGATGCAAGTTCAACAGGTTTAGGTGCTATCCTTGCTCAACGTTCATTACTTGAACCAGCTGAGGAAGTATTGGCATATGCAAGCCGTACTTTGACAAGTGCAGAGAAGAATTACTCTACGACGGAAAGAGAGTGTTGTTGTTTTTGTGGCCTTTGAAAGTGGCTGTTGTTTGGGCGATTGAAAGGTGGCGCCATTATTTGGAAGGGAAGCCTTTTATTGTGGTGACTGACCATGCATCTCTCCTTTGGGTGTTTAATACAAAAAAGGCAAATTCTCGATTGATTCGGTGGGCTTTAAGGTTGCAGGAATTTGAATTTACTTTGGAATACCGAAAAGGGAAGCTTAATAGTGCCCCTGATGCACTTTCGCGTGCCAGTAGTTTTGATTCTTCCCCAATAGTGGCTGCTTATGCCCCTCAACAAACCCCAGATAGTCCAGTTTTACAGTTTCCTCTCTCTGATGAAGATATTTGGGCAGCTCAACAGCATGATGAAGAGGTCCAAAAGATATATCAGAGAATAGCTAGTGATGAGCAGAGGCCTGATGATTCTGATTCGGGATTTGTTATCGTGGAGGATAAAGTTTATAGAAAGGTGATTCATCCCTTTAAGGGCACACATTTTCAAGTGTATGTCCCACAGAATCTCCGCCTGACTATATTGGAAGCATATCACTTCAATCCATTAAGTGGGCATTTTGGTCGTTATAAAACACAGAAAAGGTTAATGGAAGTTGCCTATTGGCCAAAGATGTGGAGAGATGTTTCAGAATTTGTAAAAAATTGCATTCGTTGTCAGAAATGTAAACCTGAGTGCCGTATACCAGCTGGCCTGTTACAGCAGCCTGAAGTATGGGAGCCCTGGGAACTACTTGGTGTAGATCTTATGGGACCATTACCTCGTAGTACACAAGGGTACACCCAGTTATTGGTTGTAGTGGATTTTTTTAGCCATTGGGTGGAATTGTTTCCTATTCGAAAAGCAACTGCTTTGACAATTGCCCACATCCTCAGGAAGGACATACTGACACGCTGGGGTGTTCCAAATTATTTATTGTCAGACAGAGGGCCTCAGTTTACTTCTGAGATTTGGAAGGAACTGTGTAGTAGGTGGGGAATAGTGCAGAAATTAACAACAGCATATCATCCCCAGGCCAATTTCACAGAACGGGTTAACCGGACGGTTAAGGCTATGATTTCATCTTATGTATGTGGTGAACATAATCAATGGGATCATTATTTGCCAGAGTTGAGGTATGCTATTAATTCTGCTGTTCAAGAAAGTACTGGGTACTCTCCAGCAGAATTACTCCTTCATATGAGGTTAACAGGACCATTTGAACGTGTTCTAGAGCCACAGCAAGCTAGCCTTAGGGTTCTAAAAGACTTGCAGGAGATTGTTCAAAAGAATTTGACCAAGGCTAAAGGGAAACAGAAACGTTTTTATGATGTTGGTCGACAGAATGTGGAGTATTCAAAAAAGGATAGGGTTTGGATGAAAGCACACCCCCTTTCTAAGGCTTCTCAAGTTTTTTCAGCTAAATTTGCAGAAAAATGGGTTGGTCCTTATCGAATTGTGGATAAATTAGGCCCAGTAAATTATGAAATTGCTCGTGAGGATAATGGTGAAGATTTGCGCACTGTACACGTGTGCAATCTGAAACCTGCTTTTCCCTCGGCTGCAGAAGTAGAACGTAAAGAAAGAGAGAATGTTTTGAGAATTTTTGCTGAAGAGTCTGAGGACTAAGATTTTCTAGGTTTTTGAATGTTGTTAATGAAATTCTCTTGGATGACTTTTGAAGTTATTTTGAGTAGAATTTAATGATTGAATCTAGTAGTGAGCAACTTTGTATGTTGGGTTATTATAGTGTATTCTTGTATTATATTTATGAATTTATAAAATACCCGTACTTAAGTAAGCATAGTTGCAATGTTTTAGAATATAGAATTTGGCTCCTTTTGCCTGAATTACTGCAGCAATGCGGCGTGGCATGGAGTCGATCAGTCTGTGGCACTGCTCAGGTGTTATGAGAGCCCAGGTTGCTCTGATAGTGGCCTTCAGCTCTTCTGCATTGTTGGGTCTGGCATAACGCATCTTCCTCTTCACAATACTCATAGATTTTCTATGGGGTTAAGGTCAGGCGAGTTTGCTGGCCAATTAAGAACAGGGATACCATGGTCCTTAAACCAGGTACTGGTAGCTTTGGCACTGAATTTGGGATTTTCATTAGTTGTCAGTTATAATCATCAAATTAAAAGAAATAAACATTTGAAATATATCGGTCTGTGTGTAATGAATGAATATAATATACAAGTTTCACTTTTTGAATGGAATTAGTGAAATAAATAAACTTTTTGATGATATTCTAATTATATTACCAGCACCTGTATGTATGGTATGTACATGTAGAACAGGATTGTAAAATAAACTGTTGCCTTTTATTTTGACAGTTTTTTTCTTTCTTTTTGCATTCTTTCAGCAGTGTTGTCAGCCTGTTTTATTTCATAATGCATGTTGAGAAATAGCCAAAAATTCAAATCAAACACTTTTGTTTGTTCTTTGCGGAATTTGATCCAGGAAGCTGGAAGTAAAGTCCTGGGCCCGTATTTATCAAGCTTCTCAAAGTGCCATTTTAGTCTTACGTGCTGAGACATCATGACATTTACTCCTACTTCCAAACTTAAATATAAAAGCAAGTTATCAAATTTCTTAAAGCTAAGAATCACTCATACTCTCCCAATTATTTAAGACAGCTCGAGAGGTCTCTCAAGTGCTAAGGAGTTGCCACTAGGGGTGTTGTGTGTCCCAGATTAACGCACAATGACCCCCGAACATACAGTACTCTCAACTGTAGGTTCTTTATTAACACGTGCTGTAGCACCTCAGCACATACACACTACATACAGGTGACCTCGCACGGTAACACTGGAAACAGAAAACAGGCTTACTTTCTTAAAGAGCCCAGTACATTTTAATACAACATATTTAAATGATAATTTATTACAATGATCTACATCCTCTTCCTTTAGTTAAATGCTCCCTTAATGAAATAAAGCATAAATGGTTCTTAATAAACAATGCTGGGTAAACTCTGTGAACAACCAGTTAACCAGTTAAAATCAGTGTTGGCTGTTACTCTGAAAAAGTAATTAATTACTAGTTACTAATTACATATTCAATAGTGTAATTAGATTACTGTACAAATTACTCTCTCCAAAAAGTATTTAGTTGCTTATTACTAATTACTTTCTATATCCTACATCAACCTTATTAGTTAAGTGATTGAAGGATAGACATGAAATGGCTTGTTTAATTCATTCAAATAAATAATATTAAACTACATAAAGTAGTATTATTAACTGAACAAAGTATTACAAATGTGAGAATTATACATTAAAGCACAGATTTTAAAGTTAGACTTTGAATTTTGATGTCAATTCCACTATTGCACACACATATTACACAAAGTATTTAGTTTAATTACATCAGAAGTAACTGTAATTAATTACAGAAAAAGTAACAGTAATCCCTTACTTTACTTTTTCAAGGGAAAAGTAATTAAATTACAGTAACTAATTACTTAGTAACTAGTTACAACCAACACTGGTTACAATGTATAACTGATCAATATCAAATTGTGCAGATCTCCAGGCATTATTTCATTACATAAAGACACAATAACAAAGAACATAATACTGTTAATATACAGAAAACATAATGAACCATATTAAACAGGCACTCAAATCAATATTTGTTTCTTTGAATGTCCCATCAAGAAAGTCATTTTCCGTACCTTGAATTAGGTTTGCACTTAAGACCTGAGCGCATTATGTAAGGTACATTACTGACTTTGGCAGGAGACTGTACTGAATGCTTTGGCAAATCAGCAGGTGTCAACTGTGATTGTGGAGGGTGTGGTGTAGGGTTGGAGAAGTCTGTTGTAGGTGTTTTAGTGTTCTGAGAGTCAATGTCCTCAGAGGTGTGCTGTGATGGAGGAGGCTCTGCAACAGGAAGAATATGGCGTCGATTCCTCCTGTATGTTCTGCCTTTTCACTGGACAGTGTAAGAACAGGGCTCCTTGTTCATCTCTTTTACTATGCCAAGGTGTTTATAGCCTTTGGGAGTCTGCATTCTGACGACTTGTCCCATTTTCAGTGGCTGCAATGGGTGATTTGAAGCATCGAAATATCGCTTTTGGTTATTTCTCTTGTTGAGAAGACGTGCGGTGATTTGCTGGGCATGTTTGGGGGCTGGCTCCAGCAATTTAGAATGAATAGGAATAGTTGATTGTGTCTGTCGTGACATTAGGCGTTCTGCAGGAGGACCCAATTTTGGGTCTCGAGGGATGTTTCTCAGGTTCAGAATATTGAGAAATACATCTGTTCCGTCTCTGTGAGATTTCTCCATCAGCTCTTTGGCACTACGGACCGCTCGTTCTGCCAGACCGTTTCACTGCGTGTATTCAGGACTACTAGTGACATGAGTGAAGTCCCACTGTTTGACAAAGTCCTTGAAACGCTGGCTCGTGTACTGTCTAGCATTGTCTGAAATGAGAATGTGAGGCGTGCCGTGTACTGAGAAATGTCTTTTTAGTTTCTTAATCATGGTAGAGGATGTTGTGTTATGCAGTAGGTCGATTTCATACCAACCAGAGTATGAGTCCACAAGCACTTGGTAGTGCTGACCGTGCCATTCAAACATGTCCGTTGCCACCTTGGACCAGGGAAGATCTGGAACGGGGTGCAGTTTTAGTGGCTCCCTCTGCTGGTGAGGCTTTGTGCTGTTGCAAACTGAGCATGAAAGAACTTCTGCTGTGATGTCGGCTGTCATTGATGGCCAGAAAATTATACCTCTAGCTCTGTGTTTAGTATCTTCCAAACCAGGCTGGCCTCTGTTGACTATGCTGATGTATTCCTTTTGCAAAGAGCGAGGAATGACTGTTTCGTGGTCCTTCATCACTATTCCATTTTCCAGAGTTAACTCATCTCTGTAGGGAAAGAATGGACGCACAGCAGGCCACACGCTATGTTCTTTGGCTTTTGGCTGGCCACCCACCTTGAATTACAGTACTGAGAGTCTTTAGTACCTCATCCTCTGCTGTATGTTTCCGAAGTTCCTCCAGACAAGCAGTAGAGATGCAACTGACAGTCATGACTTCGTATGAGTCGTTTTCCATGTCTGGAGAGGTTTCTGGGTTTAAAGCTTGAGATAGGGTATCCGCAAGATACATGTGTTTGCCCTTTTTATACACTAGAGTGATGTCGTAGCATTGTAATTGAAGCAACATCCTCTGTAATCGCGAGGGGGCTTTATGAATGGGTTTCTTCAAAATGGTCACCAATGGCTTGTGGTCGGTTTCGACGATCGTTGGTTTCCCATACACATAGTCTCTGAACTTATTACAGGCGAATATAACAGCTCCTTTTCTATCTGCGCGTATCGCGTCTCTGTGTCTGTGAGCGTACGAGATGAATATTCAACTGGTTTGCAATCTTGCATACATGCGGCACCAAGGCCATAGCATGAGGCGTCGCAGGTCAAGGTAACTGGCTTCTTAACATCGTAGTATGCCAAGACAGGTGGGGTGGATAGGCATGACTTGAGGGTTTCAAACGCATGTTGGTGCTGCTGATAACAGTACCTTGCTGTCTCTTTGTGTGTCAGCTTTCTGAGGGGCGCGGCAATGTCACTCAAATTCGGGATGAACTTCCCCAGATAATTTGCCATTCCCAAAAAACGCTTGTAGTGCATCTCAGGGAAATTATCAATTTTAACTCAAAGGGCGAATACGCACAGTTGAATGCTATCAACTTCTCTCGTTGCAGACCTCGCTGAACCACGATCCCCTCGCCACAATAATAATTAAATATATTTTAATGAAAAGGAAACATCTCGTCCCAAAATCACAACAAGACAACAGGCTGCTCGTTTGGCATTAATTAAATTGTGTTCAAGTTGATTTGTGTTCTTAGGAAGCTCAACAAACATGACTAATTAATTATATAACAAAACTGACAATTACCCCCAGGACCCAAAAAAACCCCAACAAACAAAAAGATTCGCTACCTTTTTACCAAACTGACTTTCCTCTCAAAGAAAAGACGCATTCAGCAAAATAATGACAGGTTGCTGCCCGTCCTTCCTGTCTGCCACAAAACATGAGAAAATATACAAAACAAAAGGAATCCTGTTCCCCGCAAATACTTGGACATTCTCTTTGTCTGTTTAACAGACGCAATGCGGAGCCACCACAACACTGTTTACAACGAGTTTGTTTTTCACACCAACATTTAACCTAAACAGTCTGTGAGTTTAAAATCAACGGCCTCAGCAAACAAAAATCGCCACATCTCTGTCCCTCTCTCCTTACGCGAAGAGAGGTTAAAGAGAGTAACACGCAACAACAAAAACAACAACAACAATATACATGACATTTAAACTAGTAGTAAAGAAAATATACGTCAGGGAGGTAACACACCTTAATAGTTATTATTTATAACTTACTTTATTATTTAAGAGTGTACGTATTATTATTTATTTATGAATTTAATATATATATATATGTATATATATATACACTCACCTAAAGGATTATTAGGAACACCTGTTCAATTTCTCATTAATGCAATTATCTAATCAACCAATCACATGGCAGTTGCTTCAATGCATTTAGGGGTGTGGTCCTGGTCAAGACAATCTCCTGAACTCCAAACTGAATGTCAGAATGGGAAAGAAAGGTGATTTAAGCAATTTTGAGCGTGGCATGGTTGTTGGTGCCAGACGGGCCGGTCTGAGTATTTCACAATCTGCTCAGTTACTGGGATTTTCACGCACAACCATTTCTAGGGTTTACAAAGAATGGTGTGAAAAGGGAAAAACATCCAGTATGCGGCAGTCCTGTGGGCGAAAATGCCTTGTTGATGCTAGAGGTCAGAGGAGAATGGGCCGACTGATTCAAGCTGATAGAAGAGCAACTTTGACTGAAATAACCACTCGTTACAACCGAGGTATGCAGCAAAGCATTTGTGAAGCCACAACACGCACAACCNCTCGCTTAAAAAGAGAAACAGTTAGCACACAAGACAAACCAGAGGCAAGATGATATTCCACAGTGTGAACAGAAAGCAAGCTAACACGCTATTGCTATGCTAACGGCGTTAAGTTAACTATCACTTTTGGTTTAGACTCTTCCAAGTAAATAACAGGAACAGGGTTATTGAGATATCAGGATAAGTTAGCAACGACAATAATAATTAACGATAATAAAATACACTAATATTAGAGCGAAGTGGTAAGCGCACTGATACAAACAAGCTGCCGGCAGCGATGCAGGAAACAGGAAGCAGTGCACAGGAAACGGCAGCAACTCATTAACATACAATGATCATTCCCACAATGATCTACATCCTCTTCCTTTAGCTAAATGCTCCCTTAACAAAGTGAAACTTAAATGATTCATAATAAACAATTCTGTGTAAACACTTTGAATGACCAAACAGTGTGACTGCATAGTTATAACAGTTACAATTATTAACTGAGCAAATAGCACAAATCTTCAGGCATTCTCTTGTTACATGAAAACACAATAACAAAGTGCTCAATACACAATAACAAAGTGCTCAATACAACATACAGAGAAAACATAAACATAATGAACAGTATTAAACAGTCAAACCAATATCAATGTTTCTTTTAAATCTGCCAACATGAAAGTCATTTTCCATACCTTGGATTAGGTTTGCACATACGACCTGATCGTGTTATGTAAGGTGCATTACCGACTTCGGCAGCAGACTGTACTGAGTGCTTTGGCAAATCAACAGGTATCAATTGTGGTTGCGGAGGGTGTGTTTGCGTCATACGTGGTGTAGGATTCGAGGAGTCTTTTGCAGGTGTATTTGTACTCTGAGAGTCAATGTCTTCAGGGTTGTGCTGTGATGGAGGAGGAAGAATATGGCAACGATTCCTCCTGTATGTTCTCCCTTTGCACTGAACCGTGTAAGAATGAGGCTCTCTCTTCACCTCTTTCACCACGCCAAGATGATCATAGCCTTTGGGAGTCTGCATTCTTATGACTTGACCCATTTTCAGTGGCTGTAATGGTGTATGGTGACTTGAAGCATCGTAATACCGCTTTTGGGTATTTCTCTTGTTGAGAAGACGTGCAGTGATTTGCTGAGTGTGTTTGTGAGCTGGCTCGAGCAACTTGGAGTGTATAGGGATAGTTGATCGAGTCTGTCGTGACATCAGACGCTCTGCAGGAGAACCTAATGTTGGGTCACGAGGGATGTTTCTCAAGTTCAGAAGGTTGAGATATACATCTGTTCCATCTCTGTGTGATTTCTCCATTAGTCCTTTTGCACTACGGACCGCTCTTTCTGCCAGACCGTTTGACTGTGCTTATTCAGGACTACTAGTGACATGAGTGTAGTCCCATTGTTTGACAAAGTCCTTAAAACGTTGACTTGTGTACTGCCTAGCATTGTCTGAAATGAGCATGTGATGTTTGCCATGAACTGAGAAATGTTTCTTTAGTTTCTTGATCACAGTGCAAGATGTTGTGTCATGCAGTAAGTCGATTTCATACCAACCAGAGTAAGAGTCCACTAGCACTTGGTAGTGTTGACCGCGCCATTCGAACATATCCGTTGCTACTTTGGACCAGGGAAGATCTGGAACTGGGTACAGTTTGAGTGGCTCCCTCTGCTGGTGAGGCTTTGTGCTGTTGCAAACTGAACATGAAAGTACTTCTGCTGTGATGTCGGCTGTCATTGCTGGCCAGAAAATGATACCTCTAGCTCTTTGTTTAGTAGCTTCCAGACCAGGGTGGCCTCTGTGGACTATGCTGATGTACTCTTTCCGCAAAGAGCGAGGTATGACTGTTTTGTGGCCCTTCATCACTATTCCATTATCCAGAGTTACCTCATCTCTGTAGGGAAAGAATGGACGCACAACTTGCGTAACACTGTGTTCTTTGGCTGGCCATCCGCTTTGAATTACAGAACTGAGAGTCTGTAGTACTTCATCTTCCGCTGTGTGTTTTCGGAGTTCCTCCAGACGAGCAGTAGAAATATAGCTAACACTCATGATTTCGAATGAGTCGTTTTCCATGGCTGGAGGGGTTTCTGGGTTTGGAACTCGAGACAAGGTGTCGGCAAGATACATCCGTTTGCCCTTTTTGCACACCAGAGTGATGTCGTAGCGCTATAATTGAAGCAACATCCTCTGTAATCGCGCAGGTGCTGTATGGATGGGTTTCTTCAAAATTGTCACCAGAGGCTGGTGATCAGTTTCGGCGATCGTTGGTTTCCCATACACATAGTCTCTGAACTTAGTACAAGCAAATACAACAGCCAGCAGCTCATTTTCTATGTGCGCATACTGCATCTCTGTGTCTGTAAGCATGTGAGATGAGTATGCAACTGGTTTGCAATCTTGTAAGCATGCGGCACCGAGGCCATAGCCTGAGGCATCACAGGTTAATGTAACTGGCTTCTTCACATCGTAGTATGCCAATACAGGCGGGTTGGACAGGCATGACTTAAGGATGTTGAACGCATGTTGGTGCTGCTGATACCAGCACCATGCTGTCTCTCTGTGCATCAGTTTCCTGAGGGGTGCGGCAATATCACTCAAATTTGGGATAAACTTCTCCAGGTAGTTTGCCATTCCCAAAAAACCTCTGTAGTCCAGGGACATCCTTGGGGGCTGGCATCTCTGAGATAGCTTTCGTTTTCGCAGGGTCTGCTTTTAGACCATCACTTGTGAAAATGTGCCCCACATAACTGACCTGGTTCAGACGAAACTTGCATTTTGTAGGGTTTAACTTGAGGTTGATTTCTCGTGCTCGGTTCAGCACCTTCTTTAGGTTGGCGTCGTGTTCAGCAGCATTGCTACCTCCTATAATGATATCATCGACGATGACTGCGCAGGGGTACCCTGAGAACAACTGTTCCATGGTGCGCTGAAACACTTCACTTGCAGCATTTATACCAATGGGCATACAAAGGAATCTGTAGCGCCCAAATGGTGTGCTGAATGTGGTCTTCATGGAAGATTTATGGTGAAGGCGTATCTGCCAGAAAGAATTCTTTGCATCCAGGACAGAAAACACCGTCGCTCCTGACATCCGGGATGCCACCTCTTCTACACTACGCATCGGGTGATGAGGTCTTTTTAGAGCAGTATTGAGATCTTTTGGATTGATGCATAGCCTGATTTCCTGTTTGTCCTTCTTGTGTGTGACCACCATGGACGAAACCCAGTCTGAAGGCTCTGATACTGCAGTTATAACACAAACTGTGCATACGATCTAGCTCTGCTTTTACACAGTCCTGCATTGCCAGGGGGATACGATGAGTGGGACGAACTACAGGTTGCACGCCGGGGTCCACCGTCATGGAATATGTGACTGGAAGTTCTCCTAGCTCATCTGTGAACAAGTCTTTGTATTCAGCAAGAATTTCTTCAGTGCCGCTCTTCATGTTGACAAGATGTACTTGCGGACTAATTGTGACAATTCCCATGTCCAAACATGCACAAAATCCTAACAACGGCTGGACATCTTGATCCACCAAGTAGAATTGGAGTGAATGATTTTGTCCATTTAAACTACACATCAACGTTGCCAAGCCTTCGGTTTCGATTTTGCTTCCTCCATAAGTTACAAGGTTGGGTGTCTGCGATTGTCTGACTGGTCGCTCACCACTTGAAATTCTTTTGAATATCTTTTTAGGCATTACGTTACATTTCGCCCCTGTGTCGACTTTCACCTCTACTGGAATAGCATTTATATGTAAGGTGACAAATCCTTCTTCCAGTGCGGACGCCTGAGGGTTAACAATGTTGACACACTTGTCTGGTTCAATACCATCGACGTAAAAAGTGTCGTCATGGCTGGAGGGTTCTTCCACTTCAAGTTCATGAACTGACTTTCTGTGGTTGTATTTCTTTTGATTGAATTGACAGCTTACTTTGCAACTTTTGCTGAAATTATTCATTTTATTACAGTTATGACACTGTTGTCCGAAAGCTGGGCATCTCTCTCTCTTTGCTGCATGCTTCCTTCCACAGTTTCTGCAATTGGTTATGACTTGTAAATCTCGTTGCTCTTTTTGAAGAGTTTGCCTTGTTTGTTGGCGCCTCTTACTGGAAATCGCTTGTACTGCATCTACATTAGTGACTGTCTGTGGTGTGGCCAACGTTTTACTGTTTTCCTCCGTCATCTCGTGTATGCGACAAATTGAAATGGCTTTAGCGAGCATTAGGTCGCTGTCCCTTAACAATGATTTCCTTAAACTTTCTCTGTTAATGCCACATACTATCCTGTCACAGATCAGCTCATCTGTCAGCTCTCCAAAACGACAACTTTTAGCCTTAATCCTGAGATCACTAATAAATGTCTCAATACTCTCACCTTGTCTCTGGTTTCTTGAATGGAACTGGTGCCTTTCCATTGTTTTATTTTGTTGAGGGTTGCAGATTTCACGAAACTTCTGTTTCAGACACTCGAGATCTTCTCTTGACTCGGCAGGGGACAAGATTCGTCCGTTCTCACCGGGTTCACGTATCTCCGCTGCATAGACGAACGAGCGCTCCCGCTCTATGGCTTCGGATCCTGCGAGATTTAGGAGTATATAAGACTTTGCCCTTTCGGGTTTATCGTAATGCGCTGCGGCAATGAAAATGTCGTAATCCTGCTCGAAAATCCGCCAATTGTCGGCAATATTTCCATCGAAACTGAGCGGGTCGGGTCTTCGGAAACAATCCGCCATGGTGAAGTTAGCAGCAGCACGTGCGTGTATCACCTTTTCGAACAGCCCAGTTCAATTTTCTATGCAAAATGATTCACGCAGGCGTAAAGTCCATCTTCTGACACCATGTTGTGTGTCTCTGATTAAGGCACAATAGTCGTAGACATAGTTACTACTAGTACTTTATTACTAGGTGCTCTAACACGACGTGTGCGTGTTAGTAACCACCAACGGATCCCCAGCACACTGACCCCGGAAGCAGACAACGGGCTCGCTTTCTTAAAGGGCCCCGTACATTTATATATATAACATTGACATGATCATTCCCACAATGATCTACACTGTGGTTTTTGAAAATCAGTTATTTTGTGGTAATGGTTTTACTACAATAACCATATTTTCTTGTTTTAACTGTGAGAAAAACGTGTTTTTTGTTTGTTTAACTGTAGTAAAACCATGCTTAATTTTCGTAAGGGATTGTCAATGTAGCTGACCAGCATACTTATTTAAACTAAACCAATGTATTCTATGACGATACCAATGTATTCTATGATACAGAGCCCGTCTGATCACCCCTCGGAGAAAAAAAAACAAGACCCGCAAATCCGTGGCCACAGTTTCGTAATTCGTTTCCTCAGTTTACAAAACCGTGCTCTCGGATTAATAAACTGTACCCACGAATTTACAACCGTGCTCTCGGTTTTGTAAACCGTCCCCTCAGTTTTTGAAATCTGTACCCACGAATTCATAATCTGTGCCCACGCTTTCGCAATCCGTGCGCACGGTTTTGCAAACTGTAGCCTACTCGCGGTATTGAAGCCTCTGTCTGTCAACAGAACAAGCTCCTTCCTATAGGAACATTAACGAATGTTGTATACTGTTTTATATATAAATTGTCCTAATGTGTTTACACACGAGCGCATGGCGCATATTGTAAGTGCTGCTGTGTAATCTGTTTAATAATTATATGACTTGTTTAATAATTAATTGTTCATGATTTGTCTATTTCATTTAATGCATTCATGATACGAATATTAATATGTTAAAACCACATGTTTGTTATGTTGTTTACTTTAAATGCATGACGCGACAGTGTGTCGCATTGAGCGGAAGTGACGAACTTTAGAGTTGGCGCTATGGACTGAGGAAGAGCGGATGCCTCGTGAGCCTCTGCTAATATTGACGGTATAAGATTATTATTGCTACCTAAACAACAGACTAAAGTTCTCTTTCACAACAAGCAGCCAACGAGGTATTTGTTATGTATATTCAACATGCTCAATGTGTCATTTTGTATTTCATCTGTTTGTATGATGTTGTACTATCGGCAGATGCATTTATGTGTTCATTGCAGTTCTTACGGCGTAAATGCATAACGAAAAGACGCTACAAAGGAAAGGAATAAACGCCCGTTCAAAAGAACTACCTGTGTCTGTGGTGTTGGGAAAGAGCTACACATATAAAGCATGCGTTCATTGCCGCGTTTCACTGGCATAAAGTTGGTTTGACATTAAACTTTCGTGAATTTAGGGACCATCTCTTAAGTACACATTAAAATACATTTTTCCAACTTCAAAAGCATTTAAAGGGAATGATTGTGGAAATATTATTCAGTTAAAAGTATGATTTAATTATCAATATAATCAATAAGTGTTTTCTTTCATTAAATCATTAAGCTGTGTGCTTTTATCATGTGCTTGCTATTTTACTCAGTGGAAAATAACTGTGACAAAGACAGAGTGTGTGTGACAAGCAGAGTGAAACAGGAAAAGAGGGGGTGAAACCATAAATCTAACTAAGTCAGCACACACACACACACACACAAAGAGTCACACAGAAAAGAAATGTTATGAATCAATCCACTGCATATGTTTTAAGTATAATCATGAGTTGTGATGTGTTTTAATGAATCATAGGATTAAGAAACAACGCTACATAATTAAAAGCATTAGATGATTGAGTGTTTTCTTTTTACTAAAAGAATGTTGGTATGTTGTCCGGCCATAAGAAACTGTCTCTAGGGAACACTCCCCGAAACTAGCGACTGACCACAGGATGTAAAACATGTGTTGTGAGAGATGTTGTTTTGCAGGAACTAACAAAGAAGGACGGAGTCAGATAAACGTGGTTCACGGTGATTGGTTGCTAAGGAGCAATACTCCCCAGAGAAAAAGGAGGAGTCAGAAGATGAGAACGACGTCAAATACTGAATAAATATGTGTGTTTTTTGAATATCTGGGTTGTTGGCTTTTGAGAGAGTGTGGAGAGCGACTGACAACCCAAAGCTTTGTTACCCTTTTTACATCTGATAATAAAACTTCTGTTTAATTTTGGAGAACGTCTCTGTGCAAATTTTTGAGCATGCAGGACTGACCATTAAGTCCAACAATGATTTATAGCCACAAAACTAACTGTACAGTGTTCATGTGTGTGTCAGCTATTATGCACAACTTTTAAATTATTGAGTATTAAAATAAACCATCAAATCATATGTACATATTCCTATATGTATTGCTATTGAGCTTTAAATAATGGTATATTTGTGTATGAGACCATTATACACATAGGAATGTTTGCATGTGATTTGACGGTTTATTTTAATACATATCAATAATCTAAAAGGTGTGCATTCTATCTCACACACACATGAACACGTTACAGTTAGTCAGAGAAGTCATTCCCTTTAAATGCTATTGAGCTTTAAAATCTGTATATTTATGTATGAGCCCATACAGCAGTGAAACACATAAGAATATTTGCATTTGATTTAACTGTTTATTATAATAAATATAAATAATCTAAAAGGTGTCCATTATATCTGACACACACATGAACACTCTACAGTTAGTCTTGTGGGTATAAGTCATTCCCTTTAAATGCCATTGAAGTTGGAAAAAGGTATTTTAATGTGTACTTTAGAGATGGTCCCTAAATTCACGAAGGTTTAATGTCATTCCAACTTTATGCCAGTGAAACGCGGCAATGAACGCATGCGCCATGCACTCGTGTGTAAACACATAAGGACAATTTATATATAAAACAGTATACAATATTGGTTAATGTTCCTGTAGGGAGGAGCTTGTTCAGTTGACAGACAGAGGCTTCAATTCCGCGAGTAGGCTACAGTTTGCAAAACCGTGCGCACGGATTGCGAAAGCGTGGGCACAGATTATGAATTCGTGGGTACAGATTTCAAAAACTGAGGGGACGGTTTACAAAACCGAGAGCACGGATTGTAAACTCGTGGGTACAGTTTATTAATCCGAGAGCACGGTTTTGTAAATTGAGAGAACGAATTACGAAACTGTGGCCACGGATTTGCGGGTCTTGTTTTTTTCTCTCCGAGGGGTGACCAGACGGGCTCCGTACTATGACGATTAGTGATTTCAGAAAAAAAAGCAGCTCAGAATGTTTCTCGCGGACTTTTCCATCACTTGCGCGTTGGGGCGCCACCTGCTGGGCGTCAAAACTAGCTGGTTTGGCCTCTGCAAGTGCACAAATCATTTTTGCTCCATACATCACACAGATATGTGGTGCAAAATGAGAGAGTGTGCGAACTTGTGTCAGATACTCGCAGCAGCAGATTCAAGCAGTTGTAGTTATGTTCTTGTGTTTGTGTTAGAAAGATGTCCAAGAATAAAACCTTTAATTTGTGAGAAAATATTTGACAAGCATTCAACTCTCACTGCATGAATTCACACAAACTCGTCTGTGAACGCTTGTTTTTGGTGCAGGTGTGTGAATGTGTTTTGCACCATATTTATATGGAGCGATTTTAGTCTCATTAATTATTCACGCGTAAAACAAGATACACACATGCGTAAACAGTTTCACATGAACAAAACCTAATTTACGTGCACAAAGTATACATATACATTTAGAAAAAGCAATTCACGTGCGTAAAACAAAACTATTTTCTCATAAAGTACGTTTCGCAAACATACGACTGTGCGCAAATATTTCGAAAGTTTAAAATGTACACGTTTATCGTGTTATGTGAATGTGCAAATCGTCACTCACGTGTGAATCGGCTTGGATGTGTGTGTGTGTTTTTTGAGACTGTCCTGGCAGCGCTACCCCCCCCCCACGTGCGTTGTCGTACTCTTTAGCCAATCAGATTCAACCTTACCATTCAACGAATCATAAACGCGGAGAGAACAGGACTCAAGGAAAACGGCTCTGCGCACCTTTTGCGCAGCTACAAATCTAAGCGCCCATACAAAACAATGTTTCCAAGAGGTGGTTATTTATTGTCCTTGTTCATTTAAAAAATACATTGTATGGACATACAAACATGAACATATCTCATCAGATATGTTCCCCAGACGGGGGAACACAGTTTCACAGTTTGTTACCCAGACGGATTTTAGCAGTTCAGTGGAAGTGACTGCTGGTTGTGTAGTTTTTAAGTGGTCATGTTCACTCACTATTTCATACTTTTCTCCTACAAAATAAATTAATAAAAACAGATTTATTGCGTGGCTGTATTATGTTTTAATACAGCATCACAGCTCATAGAGTAGATTAGCGAAACTGTACAAACGAGCCTTTAGTGCTAACATTAGAGCTCCTTGAGTTCTGTGCTCTCCATGATTATGATTGGTTGAATGGTAAGGTTGAATCTGATTGGCTAAAGAGTACGACAACCCACGTGGGAGGGGTTGCGCTGCCAGGAGAGTCTCAAAAAACACACACACACACACCCAAGACGATTCACACGTGAGTGACGATTTGCACATTCACATAACACGATAAACATGTACATTTTAAACTTTCGAAATATTTGTGCACAGTCGTATGTTTGCGAAACGTACTTTATGAGAAAATAGTTTTGTTTTACGCACGTGAATTGCTTTTTGTAAATGTATATTTATACTTTGTGCACGTAAATTAGGTTTTGTTCATGTGAAACTGTTTACGCATGTGTGTATCTTGTTTTACGCGTGAATAATTAATGAGACTAAAATCGCTCCATATATTTACTGCAGCAATCGTAGCAAAAGGTGTGAGTGCACGAGTATCTTAGTTTGTGATTTGTAGAACTGGATTTGTGCACTTGCACTGAATGATTCAAGAAGGCGTCCAGCTGTTGTGTTGTGTTTGCGGGAGAGGAAAAAATCTACAAGTTTGCAACTTCAAATTTTGACTTCAAATTTACTGATACACATCTGTGGCTGACCTCTACAACTACAAGTTCCACTCTCACAGGCGCTCAGTTGTTTTGCACCAAAAATACCTTCATAGTTTCTCGCTGTTTTGTTCAAGTTAGTTGTTGAGCCTAGTTGGATGGTGAAGTTGTGCCACACATTAGGATGTTCTGATGTCAAGATATAAATGACACTGTAGAGTTCAAAAGCAAAACTTGTTATAAGAAAGAGAAGAACTAGCTTACAAAACTGGTCAGTGTAATTTACAGCAATGCATTCTAGGACGTTCAGTTGAAGTTAGATATCATGGGATGTTCCCTGTCAAAGGATTAGAAGCTAGACAGAAACTTGGCAAGGAATAGGAACTTGAAACACAGTGATACATTCATCTTAATGATGGATATGCTGTCTGCAGAAAAAAACCCAGTGAATCTTTAATGATGTTGGGCACAGTTGGAAAGATCTTGCTATCCAGATGATAATTCAGGAGGGAGTTGAATGCTCTTGGCTCTTAGTCATTAAGCAGCATAAGGGCAACTTTGACCAGTTTGACCTTATAATGTGCAACATTCTTTTTGAAAATACTCTAATGTGGGTACGAAATGAGGGCTAAGACTTGTACAGCCAGTATAAGAGGTTCTATTGAAATAGAAAAAAGCATTGGTACAGGAGACCTATTTAGAATACAAGGACATATTTGCAGCTAAACAAAATATATAATACAGACAAATCACAAATGAAATCTCTCTAAAATCTCAATCGCCTCTCCTAGACAGCAGTGGAGAGCAGATGGAAACTTCTGCTTAAATTTATTGCCTCCCTAAATATTTTGAGAGAGCTCAACAATGTCACAGAGCTCACATTCGCAGGGTCTGCAATTCAGAAGTATTACAACACATTTTAAAGGGAACCCAAATGTTTCTTATTAAATTGATATAAAGCTCTAAAAGTTGAAAATAAAAATGAAATAAAACAAAACTTATTTTCTCTTGAAAGCAACATCACGATTTAATAATAATTATAATTAAAAAAGAAATAGAAAAAATACAAATATTTACAAATACATATACAGTATTATTGTATATAAATATACCATACAAATATTACACCTTTTTAGTTTTTCTTCCTAAGATCTCCTGTGATGTAAATAAGTCTCACAAGAAATATGTAAATTAATTTTAGTTTGGTAATTGAAAACATGCTTATAGTTGCTTATAGATGTTTAAAATCACTGTATGGAAGTCATTTTTTATTGTTATTATTATTATCTTGGATACATTTTGATTATTAGGTCCAGACACTAAAAAGAGCATCATATAAAGTAGAGGAAATGTAAATATTTCTTTAGCAGGAGATTCGCAATTGGGCAATTCTGTGAAAATGTCAACTGTACCATGGAACATTAAAGTTTTATACCAAAGACTTTTACTATACTAACAGCACAGATAGTATTATTTGGTGGTTCAAATATCCATGTGAGGTCTCCATTCAAGTTTTTAAAGCATTTGTTTTATTTTTAGTGCATGATTGTTCATAGTCAGGTAAGTGCCATTTTCAGGATTGTCACATCCCTAACGGTACATATTCCTCATAAATGGGCACATGAAAATTTAAATATACTAACTATTTTATGTTCAGTGAAGAGGCATCCCTCCTCCATTTGTTGGGTATAATTGCTTCAGATTTGTACATTTTAATTTACAGAAATCCTACAAAGTTTGTCGTCTCCCAAAAACCGTGTCCTTTTTTTGTCACATCCATAACGCATGTTTATTTCTAGGGATGCACGGGCCCGATACTAAGCTCATGTACTCGTAAATGCACCGATACCAAAGACCGATACCTCACGGGACATAACTGACAGGACTGACTGAAATTTGTTCTGAAATTTGCGTGAAAGTTTGTGACAAGCACATAAAATGATTTATTTTTTCATGATCTGTTTAAGGTGGAGTTGTTTTTAATTATGAAGCTATTCTATTTTTATTAGTCTCACTCTGTTGTGAAAAAGTACAGGCATCGGTACTGGCATCGGTATCGGCGAGTATCAAAAAAAATATTGGTACTCATACTTGGTCTTTAAAAAATGGTATCGGTACCCAATTTATTTCCCTTTTTTAAAACAGAAAACTCGAGCATAGACTGATATTTTCAGATGTTTAAACTCTACAAACAAGGGTTTAGTGAAATATAAACAAATGGTTCAGTATATTGGCAACAAATACATTCCCTGAGTGTTTTTATGTCACATCCATGACGCAAATTGTTATTTCAATTTTCACAATTCATTGTTAAATTGTTGGTCACCATGAAATCACAACTGTCCATTCTTATTTTCTTGGAATTTTGCTGTGTTTATTATAAATAATTGACCTGCCCAGGTCATTTTTTTATTCATAGCCCCTCATAATCTTTTATCAAAAACATTATACTCCCCTCACCCTCCAAATGACATCTCTTATTTGCGTGACGTTTGTTTTAGCAGAGGGGTGGGACTCCTGATATTTTAATCATTCCAGAAGCTATTCACTCAGATATACTGTATGTCACAATACAAAACAAAATCATTTCTGTTTTATGCTGACTGTAAGAGTTCCTTTAGAAACTTGCTACTTTTATCTGTTATAGCTTCAAGATTGTGACTGCACAAGAGATCCGGGAAGCAAGAGTTAATGCGCTGTCAAAAGCACACTTATGATTCCTCAAATGACGTTATACTATAGTCTCCTTGCTGAATCCCTCTCGGTCCTACTTGCTGAGCAGGTGTCATGCATCCATCTTCACTTCACCTCGTACACATCCCATCTGGCCTCTCCTCTAAGAAGGGTAAGGTATCGCAAAGAGAAAAGTCACAGTTATTTACGCTTTTGCTCAAAACCACAATGCATTCAAGGTTTGTGTTCTCCCTGGGAATCAAACCCATTTAATGCTTCACCAGTTGCTTACCTTGCTTCAACTACTTAATGTAAAAGAACTTTAGCATCTATTTCCAGCTGCACAGCATGTAAGAACAAGAATTGTTACAGGAATTGTTACCCACCTCTTTTATACCGCTGTGGAAAAAATCAGTTTCCATGTAATCAGCGTTTCTAGATTGTTGTGGCCATTCCAGTCCAGTGTCTGTTGAATTTTAACAAAATCAAAAGGAGTGACATAAGATCATCCAACAGCAATGTGAAAGACTGACAGCATGATAAGCCAAAAACTGTTATAAAAATAAGTCATCACATAAAAAATCAATTTTGAACTTTTCCCAAATACATGCACAAATATTACTGTTGTACTGCTTAAAAGTGAGTATATGAACTTGTTTTCCTTGCTGTATTTGAGGTCTGAAAAAATACAGAGCATCTTTTCTCTTAATTTGACCTGTTTCTCCGGTTTTAATTTTCTGCAAATAAATACAAATAGAAACAATATTTGAAATTTGGAAGAAATATTGGTGTTAGTTCACAGAAGGAAACAAAATGTATCATTTTACCTAAACACTATTATCAGTAAATCCAGAAACATTTAAAATAATTTTGAAATGGTCTCTTAATTTTGTTCAGTGGCTGTACATTGTCTCTTCTTAGGTGGTACATGTCACGATTGTGGTGCAGAGAACCCAATTGCAGGCAGGCGTGAAGGGGTTAACAAAAATACTTATTTAAGACAAAGAACAAAAACAGAAACTAAAACACCCACAATGGGGAAAAACTAAACTGAGACTAATACCACAAAACAAAAACTTCCCACGAGGGGGCAAGACGAAACAAGATCAAAAATAATAAGAATAATACAATAACAAATACAACCACTAGACGGGGAACAGGAACAAGAGCAAGACACGAGACTAAGTAAGAACAGCACGAACTAGGCACAAAGCACACATTGAACGAACACAGTACAATCCACGAGCACAGGACAAAGAAACAAGAGGGTATATATAAGTAAGACAAACGAGGGATAACGACATGGGGCAGGTGTGGGTAATCAAACACTCAGGGAAAGATTACGAGGAAACGAGATGGCGGTAGAGAACGTATATTATTGTCAAAAGGACAATAATATGTTTCTCTCCACACATAACCAAAGGCTTTGCCATGACTCTGCTACAGGACCAAGAAAAACATGACTAAATGAAGCAGAGCCATGACAGTACACTTATGAACAAAGGTGCAAAATTAACACTCACCAAGCACCAAATCAGAAAAATGTTAGCTTTATTTTATATTTATTATTATAAATTATTTGAATATCTTCCACATTGCAGTAAAAGTGTTTTCATTTAAATTATACTGTAAAAGAATTCCCTGTTAAATTACAGTAAACAACTGGCAGCTATATTTGCCAGCACATAGCTGTAATTTTACAGCATACCTACTGTAATCTGCAACAACAGTTTATTACTGTAACAATATAATACTGTTATTTTACATTTACGCATTTGGCAGACCAAAGCGACTTACATTGCATTATCCTATACATTTATACATAGGTATGTGCAATCCCCTGGGATCGAACCCACAACCTTGCATTGTTAACACAATGCTCTTACCACTGAGCAACAGGAAAGCTTTTAGTGTTCCTGCTGTTATTTACATTAATTGTTTATCACCAGAGTTGGGACCAAGTCATTGTTTTCAAGTCCCAATCAAGTCCCAAGTCAAGAGAGGCGAGTCCAAGTCAGGTTGCAAGTCCTGAATGTTAATGGAACTGAATCAATATCACTTTTGTGCCCACAAAAATCACCATCATTGTGATCAGTGTTTGCTTTAGTTGGGCTTTTGACTCTTTTATTTTAATGTTAAATTAGTTTTCTTTGGCTGTTGTAGCTGTGTTAAAATACAATCATTGGGTCAAAGCAAGCTTAGACAGAGGCTCACTTCTGTTTAAGGATGAACTCATATTAAAGTTTGTCTTCTCTTGTTCACTGTCAATGTCAGTTCTCTGCTACAGGAGTATGAGCTTATAAAACACTGTGAATTTATTTAGGAATGAACAAATATAATCACAAACTGTTAAAACAGCTTAACTACTCAGACACACAAACACATCAAGAATCAGTGTATGAATCTCAACAATGGTGACAATCAACAAAAGAAAAATTCATGCTGCAATGCATGCAGGGTAACATCATAGTACAAAACTCATTCATGAATCACAGCATGCATTGCAGTTGATCTGTTTATCTGAATTACTTTGATAATGGTCACCATTGTTGAGGTTTGTGTGATGAGTGTTGATGTCTAAGTGTGTCAGTAATATGTTTCGGTTTATTTTGTCGAAGTTCATGTGCATTTACAATTCAGAGCACTCAAACTAGTCATCAATTAATCAGTATTATTACTTTTTTATGATAAACGTCATATATTTAAATGTCATGTAACTTGTTTTTTAGCATTTCTGTCTTAGTGCACAAGAGTTCTTTCTGAAACACTATTACACCACTGTATAAGTAACTTTACTGAAGCCGAGGATCAGGAGCCCAACTAAAGCAAACACTGATAACAATAATGGTGATTTTTGTGGGCACAAAAGTGATATTGATTCAGTTCATTAACATTCAGGACTTGCAACCTGACTTGGACTCGCCTCTCTTGACTTGGGACTTGATTGGGACTTGAAAACAATGACTTGGTCCCACCTCTGGTAATAAACAATTAATGGAAATCACAGCAGGAACACTAAAATAACTATTATATTGTGCAAATTATAATGTCTTTTACAGTAATAAACTGTTGTTGCAGATTGCAGTAGGTATGCTGTAAAATTACAGCTATGTGCTGGCAAATATAGCTGCTAGTTGTTTACTGTAATTTAACAGGGAATTTTTTTACAGTGTAAACTAAAGGACACAGCTACTGTGACGAACATATTTAACCGTAACAAACAACTTTTTTCTTAGTTTATACATTATTCCGAATCCTTACCCACCGTTTTTACAATATTACATTAGTCAGATCTGCTTTTGCATTTATGTACATGTCAGATGTGTTGGAGAAGCATTCAAATGTCATAGGTCTTCTATCTCTTTAATGGATCTTGTAGATTATCCATTTTAAAGATTAGCATTTTCAACATCTTTTTAACACTGGACTGACATATTGTTTAATTGCTTGTAAGATATCATCTGAAGCAATTTATGTTGGTGGCTGTGGTCTTTTTCTGACACATGGTCTCTGTGGTCTACTCAACTTCATACAGCAGAGCTTTGATCTGTGTTAAGGGAGTAGAAGCAATCACATCTTTCACAGTTGTGTTCAAGGCAAGTCAATAGCCTGTTAATGCACCTGTAGCACCATGTGCGTGTCACAAAAGATGGAGTTCTCCAAGGCTACCTCAGAAAAATTGACAAAATCTCCCAATTTCACAGAATAAATCGCTGGGTGAGGAAACAAGTTCTCCAAAGTCCATTGGTAATGTTACTCTTTACTAACTAAATACTTTACTAACTAGCTTAATTTGTAAACTATGTATAGTAATGTGTGTTTCATGACAGCATATGATAAACTGCAATAATTAATTTAGTCATTAATAGATGACATTGTTATTGATACTGTATAGCTACTATATCGTCGCATTGGAATTCTAAGATTCTATCTGAAACTTATTTACATTATTTGATGGTTTTATCTTTGAAAGTCAAACAAAGTAAAATAAGTTTGAAGCTTGTTATCTCAAAACTGCTCGGAATGCATATAGAACCAGGCGACAATATAATAACTATAGTTTTTTTAATGTATTAAAGGTCTGATCCTAAACTAAATTTCTAAACCCTTGCATTGAACCATTATTATACTTTGCTGTGGTTCTTTTGTTGCCGACAAAATGGACTTCCCCTTTACCATGGCACCAGGCCTTGTGGTGAAATGAAGATGAAAGGACACGGTGTGGTGTAATCAGATTGTCTCCTATAGTTGAGTCCTGTATTCATCTTCTCTTGGCAGCCTGCTGTTATACAAACTCTGGCTGACATAAATCACAATTGGGCCCCAGTCAGCTTTCATTCCCACAGAGCCACTGAAAGCCCAAACTCAGCCCAGAAGAACCCTAAGCTTGGGTCAAAATCAACTCAGCCTGACTTTATCTACAACGACTAGTTTTTTTGGATAAAAAGAAAACCCAAATTAAGATGGATTCCTAGTTAACAATATCATCATGTTGTGTCCAGAGGATTCACAGTGACTTTTATAACAGAATTTCTGAGTTAGAACTAGAAATAGACATACAATGTCCCCTTAATAAGGTAATGCACAGCTTCTTTCAGGTTTTACAATTGCACTTGAATATCTTTGAATATCACCATTACCGCTCTGTCCAAAGAGACTTACAAAAATGAGAAAAACAATGAAGTGCTACAATGTCATCATTTATTCACCCTCTTATCATTCAAAACCTTTATGACTTTCTCTTGTGTAGAACACATTTTGTAAAACATCTCAGTGGTTTTGTGTCCATACAATAAAGGTTAACAGGGGCCAAAGTTGTTTGGTTATCAGCATTCTTCAAATGATCTTCTTTTGGGTTTAGCAGAAGAACTAAAGTCACACGGGTCTGGAATAACGTGTGTGTGATGAAATAATCTAACAGGAACCACATTGAACACCCTAGAAATGCCATAATGCTGTCTAAAAATGGTCATTTAGAATTTAAGGCCATAGCATTGGGTGTGCCAGCTGAACACATACAGCAGGTTTCTAATGTTCTATTCCATATGTGGTTTACAATTTGAGCCACACACAGCACACATCTTCCTGTCTGAGGCTGTAGAAGCCCGAGGAAACATCTGCCATACTGTCTGACCATGCTCTGTCTCCGAGCAAAATCAACACACCTTGGTCCCAGGCTCAATTTGGCAGTCACAGACTGTGAGTAAATCTACACTGACTCATTTTTGTTGAACCAGCTGTTTTCCATATGGTCCTTGACTATATATGACCCTGGATCACAAAACCAGTCTTAAGTAGCACGGGAACATTTTTAGTAAAAGACAAAAATACATTGTGTGGGTCAAAATTACCGATTTTTCTTTTATGCCAAAAATCATTAGGATATTAAGTAAAGATCATGTTCCATGAAGATATTTTGTAAATTTCCTACCTTAAATATATAAAAACTTTATTTTTGTGAGTGGATGGTCTGCCACAGTGACCCTGATTAACAACTTCGAAGGCAATTTTCTCAATATTTTTATTTTTTTGCGCTCTCAGATTCCTGAGTTTTAAACGGTTGTATCTCAGCCAGATATTGTCCTATTCTAACAACTCACATATCTATAGAAAGTTTATTTATTCAGATTTCAGATTATGTAAAAATCTCAATTTCGAAAATTTGACCCATAAGACTGGTTTTGTTGTCCAGGGTCACATATATCAAATATGTCCTTTGAAAAATGGATCGCATGTTGTTTTCATACATGTCCGGAAAAGAAACATTCCACATGTTCATACAATTCATAAAAGTGAAAAAGGTGGTTTGGCTGGCTGGCTGAAATGGTGGTTTGAGTGTGAAACAACACAGGTTTCCCCCTGGACCTAATTATGGAAATAAGGTGGTGGAGGCCAACAGAATTGTTGTGTTGAGGTTTGCTTTATAAACATACCCAAACTTTCCTCAACTTTTGCTTAGAACTTCTGTTGGACTGAAATATTTTCGTTTGTGTACTTACACAGCAAAATTGCTGGTGTGAAAGGAACACCCACAGTGTCACATTTAACACCGGAAAAGTGTCTATACGTGTCCACACTATGGGGTGTAAACGTTACACTTTTGATAGTGTTAACTTTTTTACACCCAATTAATGTAACTTTAACACCCAAAACTGTAACACCAAGTGTTGTTAAATGTAAAACCACCTCAACACTACTCAATGTTATTTTTGCACTACACTGGTGTTAGCATACAAATACAGTGTTAAAAATGAACACTCCTCTTTTTACATCAACACCAGTGTAATGTAAATTCAACAATGGTGAGTGTTCAAAATACTAATTATTGGCAGTACTTTCGTTGCTTTAAATAGTATTTCTGTTAATACTCAAGTGATTGCAAAAAGGTCAAATGTTAGCAAGTACTGCAAAACCTCTTTTTATTGAAGTAAACCAGATTTAACATTCACAATCAAATACATAATTTACTGCATATTAAAAAAACTACAATATCACAATAATATAAACATTGTCCATCAGGTCTATAATCATACGCTCAAAAAAGAAAATGGAAAAAAATAGTAACCACCTCAATACATACTTAAATACACTGCAGTTACGATACTGAATAAAAATGCTTGCTTATTCTTTACAAGAAAACTGATCATCTTACAGAAATCAGACATTTCATTTTCAACAGCAAAGCAAACATTATTCAGGTATTCAGTTCCATAGTTTTCAACCCAAGATATAGTAGAAAAAGATGACACACACAAAGGTTTAGTTAAAACTTAATTACCTTCCAGACTGCAATCTGAGATTTCATTAACAGGTCCAAACTAAAATCTTTTAAAGTAAAAACTCAAACAATAATCTATACCCTGTTAATACAGTAAAGGATACAATGTTCAGTGAGTATTAGACAAGGTTGAACCTCAGTTTTGCATTCTCACTTTAGTTTTCTTGACCCCTTGGACTTCAATTCCATGCACGGTTGTTTGAATAAATGTGTAGAAATTTAACAAGGCCTCACCATAAGACACAGCAAAGACAAAGAGTGCCTTAAAGAGTTTGTCCAAGGCTGCAGCAGGGGCCTGGATCATGCAGGGGACTCTTTCTGGTCCAGGATGATGTAGAACTTCCGGATGAAACATTTCCCCAACGTAGAGAAGATAGGTCTGGGTCAATCCAACTCGCTCAATGAGCATAGCAAAACATTTTAAAGAGTGTTTTTATTCAGATATTCTAGGTGTCATTTAACACAAAAGTTTCCCTTCCTTAAACGTAGGTGGGGCACATGTACAAGTCTTAAAGATTGGTAACATTTTACAATGAGCTTCAATATATATTTGAAAACAATTACGTTTTTACAACATGTTAATCTTAAAACAAGTTTCTAAAATTACAAAGGGCATTCTTCCTTCATTGTTAATTAACCAATGTTCATTTACACAATATTAGAATATATTAGGCCTACTATATTTCTGTTAAAATCAACGTATCAAAATATTTATCAACCTGTACATAATGAAGAGAGAGACAATGCAAGAACATACAAACACAAATCTAAAAACAAGTACCTTCATAAACTTCACAGCATGATCTGGGCAGTTTCACCGTTTACAGTTTGAGGCACGAGATGAAGGAGCAAGAGAGCCTCCACATCACTGTCCCATCCTAGCAGAATAAACACACACACAACCATGGGTATACAGTTTAACTTCAAACCATTGAAAAATCTATGAATACTTACCATAATCAGACTGCTGCTGACCAGATAAAAGGTTGTCAACATGTGCAACATGTCATAGGTTTTGATGGTCAGCAATTATTTTGGATGTTCCTGTAAAACGTTTTCCATTTTTCAAATAATTCTGTCTGAGATGAGATGTCATCTCCAAAGAGAGCCTTATATATTACCAAAGATCGTCAATCTATTAAAGAAAAAAATTATGTTAACGTTAAATATACACACATTTAGAATATTAAAAACATTGTATTCAAATATTTTATATTCTCAATATTTTAACAGTTCTTACTGAGAAAGTGCATTGATGTACTGCATACTTGTATATCCAGACATGGTGGGATCCTCCTAACACAGCATAACAAAAGGAAACGTTACAGATAGAACTGAACTGATCAAATAACAGTGATGTGCTAGATGCTCTGTATATTTACATAAATAAAATGAACATGAGTATTCTGTCACCTATAACTCACCCTCAGATTGTTCCAAACCTGTACAATTTAATTTGTTCGGCTAAACACAGAGAAAGATATTTGGAAGAATGTCAGTAACTAAACAGATCTCATCCCCCATTTACTGCCATAGTAGGGAAAATAAATACTATGGGAGTCAATGGGGGATGAGACCTGTTTGGTTACTGACATTCTTCCGAATATCTTCCTTTGTGTTTAGCAGAACAAAGAAATGTATACAGGTTTGGAACAATCTGAGGGTGAGTAAACGATGACAAAAACCTAAAAATAAAATATTCCAGCTTTCAATATTAAAGCTTACATCTTTTGACACATTACTGGTGATTATTCTAAAAGCAGTCTTTTGCAAGCATTTGAAGAGTGTACAATTACTGCGAGGTCTGAACTTTGATTCTACCGATGAAAATTATGACTCAGGGCATCCATCAGGATCCAGAGAACTCTGCCTCAGCTTGCAGGACATCAACTTTAAATCAAAAACAGGTGGACTTTCAATAAGATAGCATAAGCATTCAACAATATTCAAAATAATAAAAACTCCTATCCATGCTAACTTTAAGATGCTATTATCAAGTATTCAGCAATAAGACTTAGGGATGATTGGCAGCAAGTCATGTGAGTTTCCATACAAAAAATGGAAAAAAATCCTAAATGTTCTCACAAACTCACCAAAAATATCAGCATCCACATCAACTCCAGCACAATCTTTTAGGAGCACATTGGTTTCAGGTGGCAAGTGGAGCTTGTATGAAGCTTAGAAATGAAAGAAACAGAGTTCAATGTCATGTCAACAAATTGAAACAATACATTTTTATTTACCATTTTCAAATGCTAGTGATACTGTCAAATTTTATTAAAACACACTAAAAAGAATAATGGCTTAACCATTCAGATAATATAACGTAAGAGTAAACTTAAATGGTAGTTAAATACAAAGTAAGAGATGCAAGTAAGTTTAATTTTAACATTACCACATAACACATACAGGTAACGTACTTTAACATGAAACATGAATAGTAGACATAGGCTTATATAATTTCACAATCAAGTAATTATACCTGTTATAGTACAACGAAAGTAGTTCATGTAATCTTACCTTGAAGAATGAATTTATAGAATTTACACAGTCGTTTTTCGTAGAGATTCGGATCCATTTCGGGTGTCCTCTGCACTCTGCCTAAACCAGCATTTATTCAGAATAAAACACTCGTTGTTAGGATTTGAACGTAGTAATTATGTTCATTTAATCTACTTGCAACTAAACTAGCACATGATACCGCCGAAATGCAGAAAACCATGCGTTTGTCATGCACGTGTTAGCTGTAGCCTATTTGCCATGCTCGTTCTAATGACGACAGTAAGAGCTAAAATAATACATGGATTATACAGTTTATCAATTGACCAAGCCATCAAGTTTTGCTTACAAATATATATGATACTTATAAAGCGTTAGCTTGATATTATTTCTCCTGTCTGCCTCGCATGTGCTGTAAATCAGCAGTTAGAAAGCCACTAACTTTACCTGCTGCCTCTGCACCCATCCAGCGCGGTTGATCCACCAATTATGATTAACAAAACGACAACGTTTTTTTGTCAAACAAACACAATAAACTGGATGGGAGAGAGTAGATTGTGGCATTTAACGCGTATTTTACGATGCATGTAGCACATTAGCCTACGTTACTGTGGAAATATTATTCAGAATATGAGTATGAAGGAATTACTATATAATCAATAAGTGAATTTCATTAATAATCATTGCATTGTGTTTGTTTAAATGTGTTTGCTGTGTTGCTCAGTGAAAATTTCTGTTTAATATTATACTGCTTGCAACAGAAAAATTGTGTGTGCTCATCTGTTAGTCCTTCGACAATGCACTCCACGCGTTGCAAACACGTGCCAATCCCGCTTGTTCGGCAACTTGCTGTGTCTCGCTGCGTCACCCACTCATGTCGTTGAACAAGTCAAGTTTTCACTGTCACTCCCTTCAAGCATAGGCTGGCACAAGTGGTTTCCTTACTACTGGTTTATTTGATGGCTTTTCCTCCAAATCACCGTGAAAACTAAACAATGAATACAAAACCACATTAACTTAATATAAACCTAAACATACATTAGCAAACAAACATACTTTTAAGAACTTCAAACACAAAATACAAGCAAAGCAAATATAAAGCGAAAATACCTTGTTGGCTGCATGCTATATGAAAGAAATGATCTTGAATACTCCTTAATGTCACGCTCAAATCCCTTGCACAAAGAGACATCCTTAGAAGCACACACTCTTAACATTCGTGTTTGCCACTGGCTTGCTTACATGAACTGAGAACCTTACTGACAATCAGCAATTAAATACAACCGTCGATATTTCAAAATAAAAGTCCCAAACCAAATAAAACAAATTCACAAAATAAATGCAATTTATTTTCTTCTTAACAAAAATAATAGAAAAAGTAACCAACTTATATACTGTTGGACTTTTAAGGCAGTCCTGCATGTTCAGAAATTTGAAGAGACAATTTGCTCAAAAGTAATATGAGGTTTTAAATAAATCAGATGTGAAAAGTCTAGTGAGACGGTATTCTCACGAAGTACTAATTGGGTTGAAATTCCCTGAGACGGTATGCTCAGAAAAAGATTGGTTTAGAATCCAATGGGACGGTATTCCCATAAAAATCTGAGTGGGTTGAAATTCCCTGAGACGGTATGCTCAGAAAGAGATTGGTTTAGAACCCAATGGGACGGTATTCCCATAAAAATCTAAGCGGGTTGGAATCCCGTGAGACGGTATTCTCACGAAGCACCAGATTGGATTGAGACGGTATTCTCATAAAGTATTGATTGAAACTGAATAACTGTAATACTGTGAAAGAAATGTAAAAGTGTATAAAATTGTCTGTTATACGTTTGAATGTTGTGAAAATTAGTGTGAAAGTGAGTTAACTGTGGGGGAAAATACTGTGTAATTGTTGAAAACCGAGAACAATAATTGTGTGTTAAATGTCAAGAGTTGAATGTGAAGACTGATAAAGGCGATTGAAACTGAGACGTTGCGTCACAGAGACTTGTTGAGAAACTGAGACGTTGCGTCACAGAGACTTGTTGAGAAACTGAGACGTTGCGTCACAGAGACTTGTTGAGAAACTGAGACGTTGCGTCAATAATTGAGTTACTTAATTTGGAAAACTGGTCACAAAGACCACCTTATACTATAAATTGGAATACATAAGGCTGTAAAAGATTGTGAACAGTACAATTGTGTGTAAAATGGCTGAATTTCAAAAAGAGTGTGATGAATACGCATGTCAACCAGTATTGATACAATGGCAAAAGGTTAAAGATATGTTATTAGCACAGACTTAGCCAGAAGACGGAAAGAAAAGACAGAAAGAAATAGACAAATGCTGGGTAACATTATGTGATGATTTTGGATGGGAAAATGCAGAAGAAGTGAGAATGCCTATAGCACAGAAAGTTAGAGAAATGGAAAGCCATAGTGATGTCTATTTTAGTGTCAATAGGAGTTTTCCTAGGCATATTAATTACATGTGGATGTTGTTGTATTCCCTGTATTAGATCACTGTGCAATAGGTTAATTGTAACAGCAATTGAGAAAAAAGAATCTCCACCTCCATACAGTATGCCTTTATTATCAAGTGACCTAACAGAAGATTAAGTTTTAAGATGTGTGACCTCTTTATGAGGTCAAGAGAGGGAATTGTGGAAATATTATTCAGAATATGAGTATGAAGGAATTACTATATAATCAATAAGTGAATTTCATTAATAATCATTGCATTGTGTTTGTTTAAATGTGTTTGCTGTGTTGCTCAGTGAAAATTTCTGTTTAATATTAGACTG